>NC_066585.1:164404387-164707623 GCF_024323335.1 Lathyrus oleraceus
TACATGCTGGTTCATACCACTTTATTGATTTCCAAGATGGATCCAATTAAGTACATTTTTGAGAAGCCAGCATTGACCGGACGGGTTGCGAGGTGGCAAATGATTTTGACTGAATACGATATACAGTATACCTCTCAGAAAGCAATCAAGGGGAGTGTATTGTCTGATTACCTCGCCCAGCAACCCATTGATGATTATCAACCGATGAAGTTTGAATTCCCTGATGAGGACATCATGTTTCTCAAATCGAAAGATTGCGAGGAACCAATCCCGGAGGAGGGGCCTGACCCTGAATCCGAATGGATTCTGATGTTTGATGGGGCCGTTAACGTGAATGGAAGCGGTGTTGGTGCTGTTTTGGTTACGCCGAAAGGATCTCACATTCCTTTTGCTGCCCGGCTAACGTTTGAATGCACCAACAACGTAGCTGAATATGAAGCTTGCATATTGGGGATTGAAGAGGCGATTGATTTGAGGATCAAGAACCTTGTCATATATGGAGATTCAGCTCTGGTGATAAATCAGGTTAATGGGAAATGGTATACGCATCAATCTCATTTGGTTCCGTATCGAGATTATACGAGGAGATTGTTGACGTTTTTCACCAAGGTGAAGTTGCATCATGTGCCTAGAGAGGAGAACCCTTTGGCTGATGCTTTGGCTACTCTGGCTGCCTTGATTAAGGTACAGAGGTGGAATCAGTTCCCCAGTGTTGAAGTAGGTCGTCTGGATAGACCGGCTTATGTGTTTGCTGTTGATACAGCGCCTGATGATGAGAAGCCGTGGTATTTCGATATCAAGCGCTATCTTGAGACGCAAGAGTATCCTGAGGGAGCATCGAAAAAGGACCGAAAGACTCTGCGGAGGTTGGCCATGGTGTTTTATCTGAATAAAGATGGGGTTTTGTACAAGCGGAATTTTGATTAGGTCTTGCTCAGTTGTGTTGATGATGCAGAAGCAAGCCAGTTGATGAAAGAAGTTCACGAGGGATCGTTTGGTACCCATGCCAGTGGGAATGCAATGGTGAAGAAGCTGCTGAGAGCAGGTTATTACTGGATGACAATGGAGGCCCAATGCTTCAATTTCGTGCGGAAGTGTCATAAATGCCAGATTTATGCTGACAAGGTGCACGTGCCTCCAAATCCGTTGAGCTTAATGTCGTCTCCATGGCCGTTTGCTATGTGGGGTATTGATATGATTGGGAAGATTGAGCCTACAGCTTCGAATGGGCACGGGTTCATATTAGTGGCTATTGATTACTTCACCAAGTGGGTTGAAGCAGCCTCTTATACGAACGTGACGAAGCAGGTTGTTGCCAGGTTTCTCAAGAGAGACATCATTTGCCGATATGGGGTTCCCGAGAGAATCATTACTGATAATGGTTCTAATTTGAACAATAAGATGATGGCAGAACTGTGCCGGGAATTCAAGATTGAGCATCACAATTCTTCTCCCTATCGTCCGAAGATGAATGGGGCGGTTGAGGCAGCCAACAAGAATATAAAGAAGATTGTGCAGAAAATGGTGGTAACCTACAAAGACTGGCATGAGATGTTGCCGTTTGCATTGCATGGGTATCGAACGTCGGTACGCACGTCTACTGGGGCAACTCCTTTCTCATTGGTATATGGAATGGAGGCTGTATTACCTGTGGAGGTTCAGATTCCCTCCTTGAGAGTCCTGATGGACGTGAAGTTGCAAGAGGCTGAATGGGTAAGGACCCGGTATGAAGAGTTGAGCCTGATTGAGGAAAAGAGGCTAGCAGCCATCTGTCATGGGCAGTTGTACCAGCAAAGGATGAAGCGTGCTTTTGACAAAAAGGTACGGCCTCGGGTATATCACGTGGGTGATATGGTGCTGAAAAGGATCCTTCCTCCTCAAAACGATCGAAGGGGCAAATGGACACCGAATTATGAAGGTCCATTCGTGGTCAAGAAGGTTTTCTCTGGCGGAGCCTTGTTGTTAATGACCATGGATGGCGAAGATTTTCCATCCCCTGTGAATGCGGACGCAGTTAAAAAATACTTCGTGTAAAGAGACCCGCTGGACGAAAAGAATAAAATAGTCCAGGCAAAAATGGGCATCCCGGCGAACCAAAAAACAGAAAGAAAGGTTCGGGCAAAAATTAGGTAAAAAATGAAAAAATGTACACCCGGCAAGTCGAAAACCTGAAAAGGCGACTTGGGCAAAAAAGGGTATCCCGGTGGACTGAAAACCCGAAAGGGCGGTCCAGGCAAAAGAGGGATTGAAACGAACAACTGCGTCCAGCATGATCGTTTGAGCTTTGGTTAAAGCATCATGGATAATACCCGGTAGGGATCAATTAGAATCGTCTTGTTCAGAAGGCCGAAAGCCCGGAGAGTCTGAGGACATATGGGGTGTAACCGAGTTGGAACTCGATGAGATCACGGGTTTCACATTGCCATTAGGATAGATTTTTCCTTTTGTGCAATTGCCTCTTTTCAGGAATTGCTTCCTTTGTATTGCTCAATTTGAGCCACATTTTTTCAATCAATAAAATGCATATTCAGTCAAATAATTTTGTTTTTGTTTTTCATTACCGCTTTGATTGCAAAAACATCTGATTATTTTGATAAAGAATCTTTGCATTTTTAAACATACAGGTTTCCTTCCCATGCATGTTTATAAGATTGAAAGCTTGAAATCTTATTTGGAAGGTTGAGTGACCCAAGTGTTGAAATCTTGGCACGCAGGGGGCACGGTTTTATCTGACGATCTGTTTTGCAGGAACTGTTAGGTATTTTCACTCACTTTCAGGTTGTGGTGCGGAAGCTTTGTAGCAAATCCCCAGAGAGTTCGCTCAGGGACGAATGAATATGAAAGAATGACGAAGACGTTGAGACGTACGACGATCCTTGATGGTAATCAAGAAGACTCTTCAAAGTCGGAAGACTTGAAAGTTTGTAGAAATTCCCCAGAGGAGGACGGTAGGAAGAGACGACGTGAGACGTCCGACGACCCTTGAAATTAATCAAGAAGACTCTTCAAAGTCGGAAGATTGAAAAGTATGTATAAATCCCAGGAGTACGTTTCTCGTCGAGCGCGGAGCGAGTTGGAATACAAGATGATGGAGCAGAAAAGGTCCAGACGAGTCTGGGAATTCTCAAAAGTGGAAAGCGGATACGAGATTGGGAGTTGGATACCGTGGTTCGACAAGTCGACGGGGGTTTTGTGCCAACTTTTCTCATTTCCCCAGCTAAGTCCCCAAGCAGAGTTATGAGGACCAACTCCCTGCAAGGTCTATGGTTCCCCTAGCCGAGTCAGGATGGATATCCCCGGCAGGTTGAAAATGGTGTTTCCTCAGCAGCCAGGCCCGAAGGTTGCTATTCCCCGAGTGGAGCGGGTTTCAATGAAATATATCTCCAGCAGTGTTCATCCTACCAGTGGATTGGACGAGTTTCCGTAGCAGACTGATATCTGCATCCCCAGATGAGTCTGGAGATTGCTATTTCCCCAGCGGAGTATCTGTGAGTATTTCCCCAGTGAAATCGTCAGGTATCTGTGAGGGTTTCCCGAAGCAGAGTCAGGGTTGATATCCCTAGCAAGTCAAAGACCGATGTATCCCCACAGAGTGTTGGTGGTTCTTATCCCCAGCGGTTTCTCGGGCGGATTGGGTGCAAAGGAGGTTCTTCCCCAGCAAGGGTTACCTTTTCCCAGCAGCAGTGGTATTCCCCAGTAGGGTGGAGATCGGAGTATTGTCGAGTTCCTCAGCAGAGTGTCTCGTGCTCCTCAGAAGAGTCCCTTGAGGGGGACATTTTTTATACATTCATCATGGAAAAAATAGCATAACATGTTGCATAGAAAAATAATAAAGCGCGTAGCATTTCCATAATTATGGAGCATTACGTAGAGAAAAATCAATCATGCATCATATTGCCAGCATAAGCTAGTCTCAAACCGTGGTTACTGTTCGAGAAATGGTTTTGCCCAAAGGTGAAGAGGTGTTACTCTGAGGAGTTTAGCATTATGATTGAATCAAAGACATTCCCCAAGTAGTGCGATACTGGAGGAGATTTGTTTTTCCGTCGGACAGAGATGGGAAATATTTTGCGATCAGCGCAATTCAAGCCGTGGTTACCGCTTGGAGTTTTGTTTCGCCGAATGGTGAAGATGTTACTCTGAGGAGTTTAGCATCACGACGTCAGATCAGCAATGTTCCCCAGTAGTGCGATATTGGAGGAAATGTTTCCGTCGGACAGAGATGGAAATAATATCAGAAGACGTTACGCGATCAGCGCGATTCCGGGGTTCAAATGGAGAAAAGGAGATGTTGCGACATTTTCTGGAGATCGGGGTTCAATCAGAGAAGAGTATATGCTGAGGCATTTTCTGGGGTTCAAACGAAGATTAGAATTGAAGATTGTATCCGGGATGAGGTCCTTAGGATTATCTTCTGTTCATGTGTTACCTTAGACTCTGGCTGAGGCCAATGGAGGTCGTTATAGGTGTCTTCCGAGGAAGAGATACACATGTTACCTTATTTTGTGAAGGTATACCCTCTGACATGTCGCCCTCAGAGTGGTGTTTGGTGTTATTTCCGTCATTGCCAGCGGAATTATCACGAGAGATTGGAGATCGGGGTTCAAATGGAGAAAAGAAGATGTTGAGGCATTTTCTGGAGACGGGGTTCAAACGGAGAAAAGGAGATGTTGCGACATTTTCTGGAGAACGGGGTTCATATTGGCGATCACAAGTTATCGTCAGGCGACTGGGGTTCAAATCGGAGAATGGGGTTCATTATTTGGCAAACAGGAGAGCGGGGTTCAAATGCAAGGATCCGAGGATCATTGGCGCAAGAGAAAATTTCGGGGTCCAAGAAAATGGAAAAAAATAGAGAAAATTTCGGGGTTCAAGAAAAGCATAAAAAGAGAGAGAATAATAATCCCGAGCGGATGTGTGGTGTTCAGGCCATGACTATCCCTGCGTTATCATTTGTTTTGGTATACAGGTCGACGTTGTTGTTTCGGTGATCAGGCCGACTTTCTCCGTACCAGACGGGTTCTTCTTGGAAGATTGTGCGTTCTTCGCCGATTCTGACAGGCGTTGTTAATTATATTCCCATCAGAGTGCAAATTGTTCGTTTGTTCTTGGTATTCAATCACTCTTCATCCTGATCATCTGAAAGCCGAGGCTGTTCATATCGACAGGTTCACAGTGGATTGAATAGGGGCAGCTGTAACACCTCAAAATTTGCCCTCCTCTCTTGGGACTAGCATAACATATTGCATAACATTTTTAGGTCATTAGGCATTACATATTGCATATCATGTGGTTACATTGTGCAATCCATTCTCCCAAGTCTGGTTCAGAAGATGAAGAGGTCAAGTGCAAGCTAGGGTTTTATTGGACTGGTCATTAATCATCTGAGGATGTGGAAGTTCAAATTAGGGTTTCATGATTCTCAAAGGAGATTGGTCTTCATCTTGTTTGAAATGATACATCATCATCATCATGGTTTGATTTCATCAAGTGTTGAAGCAGGATTCCTTGAGATTAGGGTTTTGACCACTGGTCAACCCTAATCAGTTGCATTGGGCCAATCAGGGTGTGATCAGGAGATGGGGTTTACAATGGAGATGGGGATCATTATGTGATTGTATGGAGCTTATTGAGACTAGGGTTTCACCCTTGAGCCATTTCATCAGAAGATTGGAGCTCAGTTTGATCGATGCATTGCCAGGTTCATCTATCAGCTGAAAAGTCAACTGTGGTCAACTGTGCATGATTTAATGGATTTGGAGGTGGAAATGAGTTGGATACACTTCATTTATGTTGTAACAAGTGTAATTTGACATTGCAAAGCTTAAAAATGAAGGAAATCAAGTCAGGACAAGAACTGCCAAAAATAGAAAGTGACTTGTAATAGAAGTTTCCAAAAATGGAAAGTTTTTGACCTCAAGACCACGTGTCCAAGGAAGCTTCAAATGAAAATTTGTTCAACATGAAAGTTGTAGATCTTGTTCTCACCTTTCCAAAAAGTCCAAGAACTTGAAAGTCCCATGTATGGTTGTCAAGTTATGGTCCAGTCAATTTCAAAAATGGCCCATAATCAGGAGGGCATAACTTCCACATGGAGTGTCCAAATTGAGTGATCTTTTTATGCACAAACTCCATTTGACATGTACTTTCATGGTGCATAATTGGATTTCTTCAAAAATGGTCAATGCAAAAGGTCAAATTTCAACTGGATAGTTAAATGGACCAGGGGCAAAATTGTCCAACTTGTGAAATAATTGGAATTTTTGAGTGGGGATTTTTGCAACACTTCATAAATGGCATTTGAAACTTGTTGGAATATTCATAACATGCTAAGGCTTCGTGGTTTGGAAAATGGTTTTTGAAATGAACTTGAATAATTGAACACATAGCCATTCACATGTGGAATTTCCAAAATACACATCCAATGAGCATAAGCCAAGTTGCAACAGCTCACACATGTCATTTTGAGAGTGTGTGAGCTGTCCATGAGCTGGCAATGAGCTGGCATATGAAGTTACAATTTTGCCCCTAGCTTGAAATAACCACTTTTGCTAATCATTTCTATTTTGGCTAATGAGAGTGATTAAGCATGGATTAAGGTGGAATATATATTGTTAATCATCATCAAATCATAAGAGAATAATCACAATTCACAAATCAGATCCAAAACCTTCCAAATTCTCCCAAATTCTCAAGAACACATAGAACTTCAATTGACAAGAACTCTCTCATTTCTTGATCAATTTTCGAAATTCTTATTGCTGCAAACTCCACTCATCCTCTACTTCATCTGTTTTGGAACATTGGATTGAAAGGAGCTTTCATTCGTGACTGTCCAGTTTGAATGCATCAATGGCATTTGGAGAATTCGAGCACTAGGAGCAAAATCAACTGAATTCGAGCACTTCAATCGCCTTCCTCATCATCATTCCTCATCTGTTTCTCATCCAAACGCGCAAAGGACATCCAATTCGACACTGCCTACAAATCAAGGTCAGAAATCGAATTTCACTATTGCTTGATTGCTTATGTGCGTTTTAAAGACTGGTTTATGTAGAGCATCGTGATGCTTTTAGTTTTAGGAATGGTGAACGGTAGAGGAAGTAATCTGGATCTAAAGTTTCGAATGCAAACCCTAATCCCTTCGATCCGTGAGATATAGGAACAATTAGGTTAAATTATTGTGATATTTGGATTGCACGTAATGAGACGGTTCCAACGGATGCTCGTTTGTGAATTTCGGTGTTGATTCGTGTTCTTCGTGTTCATGCTGTTTCTGGAAAATTGCTGGGCGAAAGTGATGATGAAAGGCACGTTTGATCTGGATTTTCGTTTGAATCTTTGAATAAGCTGTTTCCCGCGGTACTGTTCACAACAATTACCAAACTGCCACTGTTTCTTTAATTAATTAATAATAATTCAAATAAATTGTTAAAAAATCATAAACACATTAAAAAATTCATAAAAAATGTTTAAATGATCAGAAAAATATGTGGAATTTTTTGTTGACTTCCTAATTCCCTCTAGAATTTTGTTGACTTATTTTTCAAAGTTGTGCTTGGAGAGATTTAGGTTTGACTTAGGGTTATTTGACATGTATGTATCTTTGATACCTTTTGCCATTTTGATTGTGAAATTCTCATGGTTACAAAGAAATGTTTGAAAATTTTTGTGGTGATTGTGGACTGGCTAATGGTGATTTACATGTAAATTTCATGAATTTTGGATACCTGTGGCTTGAGTTATGAATTTTTGAACCTAGGTGTGACAATTTGTGTCACACCTAGTTAGGTCAACTTGCTGGATTTATTTTCATGACCTAGGCTTGTTAGAATGATATGAAATTTTGCATGGATGTTCATTAACATGTTAAGATGCTATGTGTATTTTTCTGGAATTTTATGTGGCATTTTCAAATTGATTGGTATTTTTCATCTCTGTTGGTCAAATGTGCAAGCTTGTGTGACATAGATTGGGAATATCTTTGTGAAATGATCATATGGTATTGAATGAACATGAAATTTGGCATGCTGGTTATAGACACATGATAGGACATGATGCTTTTGGTCCCATTCATTTCTTTATTGTTTTCATGAACTTATGAATTTTTGAAGTGAATGCATGTGTTGATGTTGTGATTTGGCTCATGTAATTGTGTCTGTTTTTGTTGATTTTCATTGACATGGTTCCTTTTGTCCAATTGAGCTAAAAATTGACATGCTAGACCTTGAATATGTCCTGTTTAGGTGTAAATTATTTGAGGATTTTTGGAATTGTTTTGATATGGAATTGAATGCAATAGTTCTGTTTGGATGTTTGATGTTCCATTTGAACTAGTTTGGCTTGATTTGTGCATGGAATGAATATGGTGAATGATATAAGCATGGGACTAATTGTGTTGGCTTTTGTTTGACATTAATTTGACTTTGGTTAGAGATCCCTTGCTGTTTAGACATTTTTGTTGCTTTTGGACCCTAGGCTTGGCCTAGTGGTCTAGTTTCTAACATTTGATTGATTTTTCAGGATGAAAAGGTGCAATGTGTATGGAGATTGAATCAAGTTAATTCAAATGAGTTTGGTTGATGTTTGTACACTAACATGACTTGGTTTTGTAGGTTATGAAGCTTGAGCTTGAGCTTTGAGCTTGCCTTGTTGTGTGTTATCTGTATAGTCTGACTGATTAACATTTGCTGTTTATTGTTGTCTGTCTGAGTACTGATGATACTTGATTGTTTTCAGGTACCTTTAGTTGCTTACAGTTCTTTAAGAACTTGCTTGCTGCTGCTTGGTTTTTAAACCACTTGAGGTAGGACTTCTATTCTTCATGTAGTCTGGAGACCCGGTCTGTTATTTGGCCGGGCAAACTGTCTGAAGTCCTCCTTAAGAGGCGATGCTTGTGATTGTTTAATATTGTGCCTAAGCAGGTGAAGTCCTCTATGAGGCCATTGGTGGAAGGTAGGGATATGCAATCTATCCCCCACTATTCTGTGAGTCGTCCCTCTGCTCACACGGCTGTGTGTTGATGCATTGGGGCACAAACCCAAGATCTGTGCTGTCGCACAATCGAGTCAGAGTCATTGAGCGTAGAAGGGTCCCTCCATTCTGGACCCACGCTCCCTTGTCTGAAGCTCTCCCTGGTCAGGGATAAGAGCTGTGAGGTCTGATCCTCACTTCACCTTTCATCTGCTTCACCTTAGCCTCGTAATGGTAAGGTTAAGAGCAAACACAGCCCGTACAGATGACTTGCTTCGGCAGTCAAACCTATTGTGTGAGCCTATTTGTTTGGTTATAGCGTGTGCTATGTGAATATCTGTTTGAGATGCTTGTTCTTATTTGATGTATGCTTGTATGCTTGTATGCTTGCTTTCTTCCTGGATAGGATTAGATTGCAGTTGTGCAAGTAGGTAGAAACCTGAACGTAGGGTAACGATGCATGACAACACTAGGCTCGAGTCCAGCTCCCTGGTAGTGTGTCTTCCCTCGGTTTCTGGCTAGATTTTCGTTCCCTTTAAGGGGAACTACATCGCCCTGATCCTCGTTCCAGACGAGGTATGTAGGCAGGTGGTCGCGCGAGACCACTCTGGGCACTTTTTTTTCTTTTGTGTGTTTGTTTGTTATCTGTTGTGTGTTGGGTTCGGATGCCGACGTAAGTCCAGTGATTGGCTGTCGGGCTCCACGTTTGCCCTTTTGGAGTGTGTTTTGGTTCGGATGCTGACATAATTCCATCCAGTGGTTGTCGGGCTCCACGTTTGCCACCCTTGCTTGTTTGTGTGCTTTGTGTTGTTTGGCGTGTGTAAGCCGAACTACAGTGGCTCTGATTCTTGTTCCAGACAAGATATGTAGGCATAGGATGCGACGTCCTATCGAGCTCCCTTCTCCTAACCCCACCTGCGTTCCCTGTGTGTGCGTGTGATGTTTAGCAACCTTTTCTTTATTTTAGAACGTGGATCCCGTCGAGTACGACGGACGTGAGGGGTGCTAATACCTTCCCCTTGCGTAACCGACTCCCTTACCCTTTCTCTTTGGTCGCAAGACCATTTCCTTTCCAGGTTTCTCTGAGCGTTTCCTTTCCCTATCTTGGGATAAATAACGCGCAGTGGCGGCTCTGTGTTGTGTTTTTATTTGAGTCCCGCCGGTTGTTTTTTCGCAGATGCGACAGGTACGTCTGCCCTCAATTCTAAAATTAGAATTGAGATGATTTAATAGATATCACCTGTTGAATTTAACCGTTTATACAAGGATTGCAAAGCAAATATACAACAGAACTTTCAAGACGTTGAATGTTGCTTCCACTCCTTGTTCCTTGATTCAAGGTGAATCAAGTCCTTCGATTGTTGTTGATAGACCTCCGATTCCAGCCCCTTTGTTGAATAACCCTCAGTTCTTCAAACCCTCGGCCCGGCTGATCCCAACTACAACAAATCGAACCCGAAATCTTCCCTTCAATATCACTGAATCCGCTACTAGATTGATGAAGACTTCCTCTTCTCAATCACCTTCGCTCAGCTGAAAATTGATGAAGAATTCGTCCAAAAACCCCCAAACACAAACCAGTCTTGGAGGACAAAACCCCAACGGTTTTATTCAAGAAAAAACCTGTCACAAGCTTCAACCCGAACCAGATTCCCCAATCTCGGCTTCGAACGTTATCACCATTAACCAATCACAAAACACTTCAAAAATGGTTGTGTGTAATTGATGTGTTGTGAGATGTTGAAGATGAAGATGATGAATCTTGGACACCTATTTCACTTTTTCTTGTTTCTTTGAACACTTGAATCAATTTGACAAATGTTAGTTGATACAAGTAACTAAACTTCTATATATAGTAACCAACCTACCAACCAAACTTAACAGCTTTTCAAACAGAGTGGGAAGTACTCAAAAACTGAATTTGCGCACGAGCGGTCGACTATAGCAGGTCTATGCGTTGATGCATGGCCTGCAGTTTTGGACAGACTGAAGAATGCATCAGTATGCGTCGACCATAGGTCGGCGTGCGCTGACCCGTGGGAAAGTGAAAGCTTCATGCGCCGACCCTGTGGTCGACTCAAGTCTCCATGCGCTGACCCGTGACCAACTGCACTATGTTATGCGCCGACCTATGGTCGACTCAAGCCTCCATGCGCTGACCCGTGACCAACTGCACTATGTTATGCGTTGACCCGTGGTTCATGCGCTGACCCTTGCGGTCGACTCAAACCCTGCAAATCTGCAAAAAATTCATATTTTTGTGGTTTTCATGCATTTTGTCATGACCACATTTTATCCACATATGTTGTATGAAATATAGCAGTTTAGATGAGCATAGAAAAGGATATGATAGGTGATATGTTGCTTTTGTTTTGTAGAGGTGGAATCGACAATGTCGATTCATCCATGGTGGTCATTTGTCATCATCGAAACCTATGATCGTATGTTGTATGACAATTTGCCCTTACATACTCCCCCTTTTTGATGATGACAACCTGTGTAAAACCAAAGAGAAAAACAACATGCAATATTTACACACATTATGCACACTCCCCCTTTCTTTTGTAATCTAAGGTTATCTGCAAAACCAACTGTTAATTGTTGTGAATATTTTGGCTTGGCTTTGGTACATGCTCTTCTCCCCCTTTGACAACATCAAAAAGAGAAAAGGAACAATTATTCAACGTAACATAATGTTCAACAGGAGATAGGGAATCATATAACAATATCACACCAAATATTATTACTGAACAAATTAAAAGGAAGATAACATTAAATTGGATTTGCACAAACGAGCACAACAGAAAATTAATTCAGTCAAACAACAAAAAATTACAGATGCATATGCAGTTTTATGTCCTAATGGTCTCGTCCTCGATGGTAACAGATATCCGGGTTTCTGTAGGGGTCTGCCAGAGACGATATTTGGTCAGCAACACCACCTAGATACTTGAGACCCACGTCGACCGACCGCTCCTGGCATTCAAATGTTTCGGTAAATGCTGCATACCGTTCATTCATGCTTGTAGAGAGGTTATCGAGCCTCTCATTTTGTGCTTGAAGTTGGCTGCTAATATGAGCATAGCGCTCATCCTGAGTTTGCATGAAGGATTGTTGAGCCAGCTGCATATTTCGCATCATATACAAGAGTTCAGAAGAGTTTGCGTGTTGCGGAGGAGACGGAGGAGATTCTTCATCACCATATTGATACGACTGATAGAATTGGCGTTGTGTTGACCAGCCCGTATGTTGCCATTCACCCCAGCCACCCTGGTTGGGGGCATCTTCTGCAGTTGAATAGGTGTTCTGAACCCAAGCTGAGTTTGTGTAGTCGTGAGTGACAACTTGTGGAGGACTATCATCTCCACCATGCTGCTCAAATGCTTGTCCTGCTCCCTCTTCTTCATTTTCCTATTGGTCTTCTTCTTCACTTTCATCACTTTCATCATCTTCTTCAACAGTCGTAGGAACATACCCTCTGCGAACAAATTTGTATATTCTCCGCTCATCACACCAAAAATATCCCATCATAGACAAAGTTTTTGGGTTGAATTCTTTGTCTGAGGAAATGGAAGTATACAGAAAGGACGGATAATCCACGTCGGCTGCAGTAAGAACCTCTTGAATAAAAGATCCGTAGGCAAGAGTCGTTCCTCGTCCGGAGTCTCGTAAACCGAACATTCTACTAGCAATGTAGTAGGGCCAGTTTATTTTATGCTGATTCTTCAGAATGTATATGAGATGAACCTCAGCTTGTTCAACTCGAGAAAGACCACCCTTCTTAAGCCGCAGGATGCGTGACACAATCCACTGGAGAATGCACTCACCTGTCTTCAGCTTACCGGCAGTGACAGTTCGTGGGAACGCGTCATTGTTCACAATGTTGTCTGGGTATGGTCGTTTCAGCATAGCGTTCAAAGCGCTTTTAAACTCATAACCTTCTATTTGGTGAGAGTCAGTTACCTCAGCAAGAGGATTTTCATCAGCACCCAATGTCATATCAAAATATTTGTTCCAAACATTTGACTTAAAAGATACCTTCCTTGTGCCGATCCTGGAGTGAAACTTTTGCCCACGAAATTTGTCATGAAGGCAGGCGTAGAACACGCGGACCAGGTCTTCGCTATATTTGGCATTGCATTCCAGGAATTTGACAATGCTATGATATTGTAGTAGAGACATGATTTCTACGAGATGCATGTGTTCTGCGGTGAGTTTGTAGAAGGCATGTTGCCTCACAACTCCTCTTTTACCAATATCTTTGTTGAAGGAGTCGACAAGAGCCAGTGGAACTAATGATACAGCGGTAATGGGTAAAGAGGCAGAGGATAATTCCCGTGATCTCTTACCGGTAGGTCTGCGGGATGAGGAAGCCATTGATAATGATTTTGAAGCTTTGTGTGAGGGTAGAGAGTGAAGCTTGGTGAAGGTTTTTGAGAATGATTTGCAAGAAGGAGGTTTGCCCTTTTTATAGATGAGGATTTAGGGTTTTGGGAAGAGGAGAGGCCAAGAGACAATAGGCACTAGGTAGATACAACTCACAATGTAGTGGGAAGTTTGAAATGTAAATGCACACTAATGAGAATTTGAATGTAAATGCATGGGAAGTTTGAAAGATTTCTGCAGAGAAAAACTGAGTTTTCGTGCGATGCGTCGACCATACCCTCTGTATGCGTCGATGCATACTGTTTGAATTTTTAAAAAAAAGAAAATTTTGAAGTGTGCGTCGACCATTGCCCTGTTATGGTCGACTCATACAGGCAAAATTTGCAATTTTCACTATTATGCACATATGCTCACATGTTTGATGCATAAATAGAATGCCACACAACATTTAAACATCCAGACAGATATGGCATAAGAAAAGATACATATATATGTACAATATCATCATGTAATACCACTATTTAGCCATGAAGTTTGGGAGAGAGAGAAGGGTAAAGGAACAATATCACCTCGATGTCGGAATAACTTGATGAACTATATAATTGTGCTTGCAACAACATTAACTTGTTAGAAGTACAAGGTTATAATGTTAAATGAAATAAGATAAAGCAAGCAATTTATAACGCCCGTTCAGAAATGTCGAGAATACCAAGTTCTCGGCGAATATGAAAGAAAGGCTCAGTAGCTAGCGACTTTGTGAAAATGTCCGCTAGTTGATTTTCAGTATTAACATGTTCAAATACAACATCACCTTTCTCTACATGATCCCGAAGAAAGTGGTGTCGAATTTCGATATGTTTGGTGCGAGAATGCAACACAGGATTTTTGGTAAGATTAATGGCACTTGTATTGTCACAGAAAATGGGAATACGTTCGAGTTTGAGGTTAAAATCCAATAGTTGTTGCTTAATCCATAGGATTTGAGCACAACAACTACCGGCGACAACGTATTCCACTTTGGCGGTTGACAAGGCAACTGAAACTTGTTTCTTGCTATGCCAACTGACCAAGGAATTTGAAAATAAGTGACAAGTGCCACTAGTGCTTTTCCTATCCGATTTGCAACCGGCAAAATCGGAATCGGAGAAACCTACCAATGAGCAATCATTACCTTTAGAATACCATAGTCCATACTTCGGAGTACCGGATAGGTATCGAAGTATTCGTTTGACATCTTTTAGATGGGATTCCTTGGGACATGATTGATATCTTGCGCACATACACACGTTAAACATAATGTCGGGACGAGAAGCAGTAAGATAGAGAAGTGATCCAATCATACCTCTATACCGTTTTACCTCTACGTTCTTACCGTTTTCATCTTTATTTAAGTTTGTACATGTTGGCATGGGGGTGTCAATGGCCTTGGCTTTTGCCATGTCAAATCTCTTGATAAGGTCCAAACAGTACTTTGTTTGACTCACAAATGTTCCTTCTTTGAGTTGTTTAATTTGCAGACCGAGAAAGTACGTGAGCTCCCCCATCATACTCATCTCGAATTCACCCTACATAAGATCCGAAAACTCTCTCACGAGATTCATGTTAGTAGACCCAAATATAATATCGTCTACATAAATTTGTACTAATATCAAGTGCTTTACTTGACGTTTAATGAAGAGAGTTGTGTCAATCTTTCCTCTTGAGTAACCTTGATCGAGTAAAAATTTACTTAGTTGCTCATACCAAGCTCTAGGAGCTTGTTTGAGACCATATAAAGCCCTTTTTAGTTTATAAACATGATCAGGATACTCATGAGATTCAAAACCCGGAGGTTGTGCGACGTAGACCTCTTCATTTATGTGACCGTTAAGGAACGCACTCTTAACATCCATTTGGAATAGTTTAAAGTCTTTCGCACAAGCGAAGGCAAGGAGAAGGCGTATAGCCTCGAGTCGGGCAACTGGCGCATAAGTTTCCTCATAGTCGATGCCTTCCTCTTGGTTATACCCTTGCGCGACTAAACGCGCCTTGTTACGGGTTATTACCCCGTTTTCGTCCAGCTTGTTCCTAAACACCCATTGGGTGCCGATTACTCGATGATCTCGTGGAGGAGGGACAAGGTCCCAAACCTCATTTCTAGTGAACTGATTTAGTTCCTCCTGCATTGACAAAAACCAGTGTTCATCGAGTAGGGCTTCTTTAGGGTTTTTAGGTTCCATTTGCGAAACGAAAGCGAAGTGATAACAGAAATTACTTAGCTTCGATCGAGTTGTAACACCCTTTGAGATATCTCCGAGAATGTTGTCGATTGGATGGTCTTTGGGAGACTTCCAAGCTTGAGGGAGATCATCGTTTGAAGGCGGATGAGCTACCTCGGTTTCCTCATGGTGTACATCTTTATCCTCCTCAACTTTGACTTTGTCAGGTTGGTCAATCCCCGGCTCGCCACCTTTGAGTATGTCTTCCGTAGATGTACCTGCACCATGAATAACACTACCCTTTCCTACGTTTCTCGGATAGGATTCATCAAAAGTGACATGTACAGACTCTTCCACAACAAGTAATCGTTTATTATATATTCTATATGCTTTACTCGATTGAGAGTATCCGAGGAAGATACCTTCGTCGACCTTGGAATCGAATTTGCCCAAGTTTTCCTTTCCATTATTTAACACAAAACATTTGCAACCGAAAACATGTAAGTGAGAAACATTTGGCTTTCGCCCTTTTAAAAGCTCATACGGTGTTTTATTTAGAATGGGGCGAATGAGCACCCTATTCAAAACATAACACGCCGTACTAATGGCGTCGGCCCAAAAATATTTCGGTAAACCACTTTCGTTAATCATTGTTCTTCCCAATTCTTCCAAAATTCGATTTTTACGCTCCACAACCCCATTTTGTTGAGCAGTACGTGGAGCGGACAAGTTATGATTGATACCATGGTTACCGCAATATTCTTCAAATAAATGGTTTTCGAACTCACCCCCATGGTCGCTTCTAATTGAAACAATGTTTGTATTTAATTTATTTTGGGAAAGCTTAGCAAACCTTTCAAAGGCGGCGAACGTATCACTCTTGCTTACTAAAAAGATAATCCAACAAAATCTAGAAAAGTCGTCCACTATTACGAAACCGTAATAATTTCCTCCTAGACTTTTAATCCTAGATGGCCCAAATAAGTCCATATGAAGAAGTTCGAGAGGTCTCGTTGTTGAAACGATATTTTTGGATTTAAATGAGATCCCCGTTTGCTTCCCTTTTTGACAAACATCACAAAGGTGATCCTTGGTGAACTTTATTTTGGGGAGACCTAAGACTAGATCTTTTGAGACTATTTTGTTTAGTAAGTCAAAGTTAACATGTGCTAAACGCCTATGCCATAACCATGAATCTTCACTCATTGTTACAAGGCATTTGTCACTTGTTAACGATACTTCGTTCAAGTCTAACATATAGACATTATTCACTCGCAGGCCATTAAACATACTCTTCTTATCATCATTATGTACAATTTTGCAACAATCTTTTGAAAACGATACATTGTATCCTTTGTCACATAATTGACTGATGCTAAGTAGATTGCGTTTAAGACCTTCGACAAGCAATACATCAGAAATAGTAGTGGAAGAAGGGTTACCTACACTACCTTTACCTAGTATTGCTCCACGGTTGTTGTCACCATAGGTTACATATCCTTTCTTCTTAGCCGCAAAGTCAATGAAGAGTGATATGTCTCTTGACATGTGCCTTGAGCATCCACTGTCGAGAACCCATCTTCTTTCGGTGGTCTCGAGGCATTGTACCTATGGAAATGCAATTAACACGAGAAGGTACCCAATGGCTTATTGGGTCCTGAATGGTGAGTAACGAAATGGTTGCATTTAGGCAGCCATTGATAAATGCCTTTAGGAACTAAGAATCTCCTAAATCTGCATTTAGCAATGGAGTGGCCTTTCTTGCAACAATAAAGACAAGAGACATTAACATTTTGATTACCTTTGTTGTCTTCATCCTTTATAACATATTTATATTTTTGATATGGGTTAACCATACTTTTTTGAAAGTTTGATTTATCGATTGCAAAGGTAATCTTGGGCTCAAGAGCCTTGTCAAGTTTGGCCTTTAGGTTTCTTACTTCACCTTGCCAAATATAACAAGTATCACACCCAAAGTTGATCATCCTACTTCTAAGGTCCTCACAACCTGTTTTTGTGCTTTCTACTATAGAAGCTTTGAGTGCCTCAAGTTTCCTTTCAGATTCTCGAATTTTTTGTTCCAAATGGGTAAAAATTTGGTTATTTGAGGCAAGCCTTTTAAAGGCCTCTTTAGCTTCACAGTGTAAAGTATCAAAAGCAGCATGTAATTCATGATGAGACATACTAGAGGATTTTTCATATTTAGCATGTCGTACCTGTTTCTTTTTGTTCTTTTGATGAGCAGATAGGCATAGGTTTGCGGCTTCATCTTCATCACTAGAACTTTCATCATCGGAGGAGTCGTTATCGCTTTCCCAAGCTATGTATGCTCTCCTTGGCTTTGATGATCTCTTGTGTGATTTGGATGATTCCTTTTCCTTTGTCCTTTTGTTCATCGGACAGTCCGGTTTGTAATGATCGGGCTTCCCACACGTGTAGCACGACCCTCTAGTCATTCTACCATTTGAGTCATCATTTTTAGAGTACCTTGATTGTTTCCGGAAGTTTACCAAGTTCTTCTCGGAATGTTGGATGCCGTTCTTTCTCACGTAATGATTGTAACGTTTAACGAACAGCCCCATATCTTTGCTCTTGTCCTCTTCTTCTTCGTCGCTCGAGGAATAATCACTTTGCTCTTTTGCTTGAGACTTCGAGGATGAAGTCTTAAGAGCTATGGATTTCTTTTCACTCACCTTTGCTTTGTCCTTCTTTTCTTTCTTTTCGTGTTGTTCTAGGCTCAAGAGTACTTGTTCGTGCTCTTGTAGTTTGCCAAATAATGTTGTCAAGTCTAATATGGTAAGATCATTCGCTTCTTTGATGGCGGTCACTTTCGGCTGCCATTCCCTGTTAAGACATCTCAAGATCTTATTAGTAGCAACATCATTGGAAACTGGCCTACCTAGTGAATGTAATTGATTGATAAGATGAGTAAATCTCTTTTGCATGTCAGCAATGGTTTCCCCTTGCTCCATGAAAAAGAGATCAAACTCTTGTGTTAGTGTGTTGATTCTTGCCAACTTAACATCGTTCGTCCCCTTATGGGCGATTTGTAGTGAATCCCACATGGCCTTAGCAGTAGGACAATGGGATACACGATAGTATTCATCTACACCTAATGAGGAGATTAGGATATTTTTGGCTTTCCAATCATAATTGTATTTCTTTTCATCATCATCGGTCCATTGTGCTTCGGGCTTAGGCACTAATTCATTATTCTCATTGGTCATGGTTATTTCAATTGGACCATTGAGAATAACGTTCCATATTTTTCTATCTATGGAATTTATGTGCACCCGCATACAGTCTTTCCAATAACTATAATTTTCACCATTGAAAACGGGAGCTCTATTATAAGCCCTTTTAGGTTCGTTAGCCATTTTCTATCAAAGTTATATTTTGAAGCACGGAGTGAACCGGAGCTTCTGATACCACTTGTTAGACTATGGCACGGATCTAGAAGGGGGGTTGAATAGATCCCAATTAAAATTTGAGTCGGTGCTACCAATTTAAAAATTGGTTTTGAAAAATTTGTTTTAAGTGCGGAAGCGGCCGAGGAAAATATAGTCTAAAACGAACTGTTATTGGAAAACCGGATATGCGTCAAGCCTATGGATTAGTGATAAAGTAAAATACGAATCACTACACTCGTCACACAATCAAAGATTTGTTTCACTAGCTAGGATTCCTAGTTCCAATGATTCAAAGAGCAAACCAAACTAGATACACAACTAAGATAATTTTGGTTTAGGCAAATTATCAAACACTTGGTGTGTAAAAACACTCCAAGTGGTATTTATGTTGAGTAAGTGATTCCAATTAATCTAGCACAATATCCTATTGTACTTTGGATTCAAAAACAAAGTTTTAACTTCTTACTCAATTAATATCAAGGTTTGATAAAAGTGCTTATACAAAAATCACTTAATTTTTAAGCTAAAAACAAATATGCAGAAAATTAGAGAAGGCAAAGATTTGATGAGGCAGTTCCCCCGTCGTCCTCGCTTCGGGGTACGTCTGCCCTCAATTCTAAAACTAGAATTGAGATGATTTAATAGATATCACCTGTTGAATTTAACCGTTTATACAAGGATTGCAAAGCAAATATACAACAGAACTTTGAAGACGTTGAATGTTGCTTCCACTCCTTGTTCCTTGATTCAAGGTGAATCAAGTCCTTCGATTGTTGTTGATAGACCTCCGATTCCAGCCCCTTTGTTGAATAACCCTCAGTTCTTCAAACCCTCGGCCCGGCTGATCCCAACTACAACAAATCAAACCTGAAATCTTCCCTTCAATATCACTGAATCCGCTACTAGATTGATGAAGACTTCCTCTTCTCAATCACCTTCGCTCAACTGAAAATTGATGAAGAATTCGTCCAAAAACCCCCAAACACAAACCAGTCTTGGAGGATAAAACCCCAACGGTTTTATTCAAGAAAAAACCTGTCACAAGCTTCAACCCGAACCGGATTCCCCAATCTCGGCTTCGAACGTTATCACCATTAACCAATCACAAAGCACTTCAAAAATGGTTGTGTGTAGTTGATGTGTTGTGAGATGTTGAAGATGAAGATGATGAATCTTGGACACCTATTTCACTTTTTCTTGTTTCTTTGAACACTTGAATCAATTTGACAAATGTTAGTTGATACAAGTAACTAAACTTCTATATATAGTAACCAACCTACCAACCAAACTTAACAGCTTTTCAAACAGAGTGGGAAGTACTCAAAAACTGAATTTGCGCACGAGCGGTCGACCATAGCAGGTCTATGTGTTGATGCATGGCCTGCAGTTTTGGACAGACTGAAGAATGCATCAGTATGCGTCGACCATAGGTCGGCGTGCGCTGACCCGTGGGAAAGTGAAAGCTTCATGCGCCGACCCTGTGGTCGACTCAAGTCTCCATGCGCTGACCCGTGACCAACTGCACTATGTTATGCGCCGACCTATGGTCGACTCAAGCCTCCATGCGCTGACCCGTGACCAACTGCACTATGTTATGCGCTGACCCGTGGTTCATGCGCTGACCCTTGCGGTCGACTCAAACCCTGCAAATCTGCAAAAAATACATATTTTTGTGGTTTTCATGCATTTTGTCATGACCACATTTTATCCACATATGTTGTATGAAATATAGTAGTTTAGATGAGCATAGAAAAGGATATGATAGGTGATATGTTGCATTTGTTTTGTAGAGGTGGAATCGACAATGCCGATTCATCCATGATGGTCATTTGTCATCATCGAAACCTATGATCGTATGTTGTATGACAATTTGCCCTTACATATTTCTCCATGGGATTTTTTTGTTTCTTTCCAAAGACAACCTTAATGTGTTGTTATGTTTTATAAATGTCCCTCCCAGTTAAGTAATTTGGAGCAATATCAAACTCCTGCTCTCCATTAAAATCCTTCGCAATCTATGATATGGATAATTAGGTCTTAGAAATTTTTGATGCCCAAGATAAACTGTCTTTTTAATTTTTGAAATTGTTGGTGACATGTATCAACTTCACATATAAGACATTTTTTATCTCCCTTGACGTTGTACCTAGATAAATTACTGTATGCGGGAAATTCATTGATTGTGCAAAACAACATGGCACGCAACTTAAATATTCAATAAATGAATTTAACACATTCCTCCCACAAATGTCTTAAATATTCAATAAATGACGTAAATAAACATCTATGTTGTTTCCTGGTTGTCTTGGATCCAAAATCATCATTGATAGCATCATAGACTTGCACTTCATGCACAACCATAGATATAAGTTGTAAATTATGTGAAGAACAGGCCATGACATACGGTTAGTACTCAAATTACCAAAAGGGTTCATTTTGTCGGTAGAAAGCCCAAGCCTAAGGTTCCTTAGTTTCAAGGGAAAAATCTGGAAACAAGGAATCAATTTTCTTCCATTGCAATGAATCGGCTATATGGCGAATTTTTCCATCACACATTCTTTCATCTGCATGCCATTTAGTATTCTTTGCGTCAATAACATGGCAAACAATCTCTTGAACCTTGGAATTATCGGTAGGTACCACATCACCTTGGAAGGAACACTCTTGCTAGTTACACTATCATCATTATCAAAACCATTGTTCTTATGCTTGTAGCGTGACTTCCCATACCTCTGGCGCTCCTTCAATTTTCAAACTCTTTTCTATATAAGATGCAATCATTATGACATACATGTATTTTGACATAGTCCAAACCCATTGGACTCAATATCTTCTGGACCTCATAATTATGGTTCAACAATGTGTTACCTTTGGGAAGCATTTCTTTTAATAATTCAAGCAATTCAGTGAAACTTTTTTCCATCCACCAACCTCTTGCCTTAGGATTAAATAGTTTTAACACAACTGACATTCTTGTAAAACTTTTACATCCCGGATACAATGAATCTTCCATGTCTTTTTGCAAAGTATTTACCACGTTAACTTTCTTGAAAACATCTACTCCAATATCACGAATCATGTCTTCTAGAGTATCATTCATAAACTCTTCATCTTCAATTGTATATGACAAAGGTCTTTTTTTTGTCAATTCACCATGTTATACCCATTTCGTGTAATTTTGAATAATTCAATCATAACCACAATGATTGAATATAACATCCCTTGAATATTTTTTTTGTATTACATCACTTTTTACAAGGACGCCAAAAAATTCCATTATTTTTAGGAAAGTTTTTTCCAACGAAATCAAGAAATTGTATCACTCCATTCTCATACTCTTTACTTAATTTATTGACTTTCATCCAACTACGGTCCATAATCACATAAAGCTTCTGAAAATAAAATAAAAATAGTACACAACCAACAAATCAGTAAACAACAAGACAGTCTCAAAATAATAATAATAACAACGACGACAGAAACAACAACAACAACAACAACAACAAACAATAAAAACCTTAAGCTTAACACCAACCATGAAATAATCTCCCTCATACCTGATTAAGCGAAAACCTTAAGCGTTTTGCTGATGGAAGTTCCTAATCATTGAAAATTTCTTTCCTACAGTCTCAACTATTCTCCTTATTTTTGCTCTACTTATACGTATTAACTTCCCCCGCCCTTTTATAAAATTAGGTTTTTATTTTATTTTAATTATTCTCACTAATTTTCCTTATTTTATCAATTCTAATTATTTAGCCCATTATTTATAAATAATAACAACTCTTGCCATTTTCTGTTATTATTATATTTTATATAGTAAAATCTATTTTATTTAATTAAACCCTCAATAATGACACAGATTAAATCACAAGGCACCCCAAAATTTCCATTAAAATTCTAATAAAATTCCAATAATTCTAATAAAAAATTTGGGATGTTACAGCTTACATTATCTACTTCCTTTATTTTCCCCCTGGTTTATCTTAAATTTGATGGGGAGTGTCTCTCATAGTTGTTACGACTCTTCCTCAATGTTCTTTAGGATGGGTTGTCATTCCCGTTTGCTGAATGTCTTTCATGTAATAGTGTATGCAACGAGGTAGTTTGTTTTTAGAATGTTTCTCTTTTTGGCCACCTGAGCTATTTCATTCATTTTTCCATGTAGTATTTCTTCTTCCTACATCTTTTCCTTGGATCGAATTTTGTCCTGGTGTGAAAATTTGGATAACCTTCCATTCCAGATTAAAACTTTAATAATGTCTTTCAATTTTACACATTCGTATGTGATGTGTTTGTCATATCGATGGAAGCGACAATATTGAGATTTGTCCACTCCATACATTCTCGGATAGGTTTTAATGTTTAAACATGCTCTTTTTGAAACTACGCGTTTCAGCATTCCTGCAAGACACATTCTCTTGATTTTTTTAATATAGTGTAATCTTTGTATATGGATCGTGGTTCTCCATTTCCTTCTTGGTTGGTCTAGGAATCCTTCTTAGCTTTTCCCCTTTTTTGTTTCCTTGTTTGGTTTATTCATTTCCCCTTCTGATTGTTTTTTCTTTCTTATCCCCTTTTTCGTAAATGGCCTTACTAGTGGCTAAGTTTTTCTCGTATTATATATTCTTCTTGTCCCTTACTAGTAGGTTGTTTAAGGTTTTATGGGCTCTGATTCCAATACTCTTGACAAGTTTAGACCCTGGTTGGAGCCTAAAACTTAACAATTAGTTCTTCATCTCATAGTCGAGTCTCTTAACCAGTATTAATTCATTATTGAATTTCTCAATGTAGGATCATAGTGTCTCATTTTTGGGATTTTTGTGAGACAATGTGAAGTGGAAAAAAATGTCTATGAAGTTAGCCCCAATAATCAATATACTTGTTTCTCAATCCTCTAAGTCAATCCATAGTTCCCTGCTTTTAGAGTGAGGATAAAGAAATTTCATTTTTCAGAGCCTCTGGCTCTCCTTAAACTCAAAGGAACCTCGAGTAATTCCACATGTTTATATGTATCTGTTATTCCATCATGGGTCCAAATTCATAATTACTTTTGGAGTTCTTGCATGATATGGTATTTGTTGATTCTTCTATTGAAGGTGTTGTGTAAAAAGGTGTATTCCCCCCTTTCTAAACCACTAGAGGATGACGAACATGAAGTTATCCATCGATAATGGCCATAATGCCTTAGTCGACCACCTTATAGGAAATGTTGGTCGAGATATGCACCTTCAGTGACCTTAAATTCTCCACGCTGGAGGAATTATCAAGTTGACTTGAGACTATGTTTTCATCGAGCTTGGGATGTGGTAAATAGTTGTAATTTGGAATCTTAACTTCTTAGAGTTGATAGTTTTGAAACTCCAAGGTAGGAGTTTATATAATGACCTATGTGAGCAGGTTCATCATCAAGATGTTTGTTTTGTTGTTTGTTGTGTGGCCCCCTAGATAGCATTATGAGGTGCTTTGGTGCCTCCTAGAGTGTGTCTAAGTTTGCTTCCATTGATGCTCGAAGTCCTCTATTCAGTAGAGTGGCAGATGAGGAAGCAATGAGTTCTTCCTCCTCGTGGGAGTTTCTTCTCAAGATTTTGTTAGCCATTAATCGTGGGGACCTGGAGTTATGAGTTTTTATTTTAACAAGTTTTCCATTTTTGATGATAGAGTAAGTGGTTAAACTTTATCTTTCTTTCCCATAGACGATGACAATGTTCCATCCGGTCATGAAGCATTTTCTTAATGATGAGTATAATAGGGTCCAGGCAATTCTGGATTGAAGATGTTTTAAGTCTTGTTATTTTGAGTGAATAAGGGGTGGTAACTACAAACCCTTTGATGCTCAATTCAATGACTATGCAATTTGATAGGTGTAAAGTTTATGTAATATGTGTGCGCCTTGATTTGACTTTCATGATCCCTTACATAAGGGTTTCACTAGGGTTTTTGGCAACCTACAATTTTTTGTTCCATCATCACCGTCTCAACTGACAGATGTCAAAATACAATTGTTTTGTCATATAAAAATTTTGCTCCTATCATTTTCCTAGCCAAGTGCTCTTCTAGGGTGGTAAATGCTTGTTCATGAGGTCATAGAACACTCATTTGATAATAGTTATGAAAGTGATTATTTATCTATTTGATGCCATATATCTGACATCATTTAGAAAACCATCAAAAACATGTTTTCTTATTAGGATTTATATTCTTGGGTCGGGAATATAAAGCATATTATAGTGCAGATGTAGACAAGAGAGCAAATGAAATTAAAATTTTGCATGAGAAATTCCATGAGAAAACTGAGAAACAAAATTCAAAGTATAAGACTCAGTGAGATAAGCACTTTAAGTGGCATATATTCAAAGAAGAACACATGATATGAATACACTAGCAGAATGCAAAATCTCCTAATAAACCAAATTTGAAGTTATCCCAGGAGTTAATGTTCTTTTCTGAATTGTGCAGAAGATAAATAACAATGCTTAAAAAATAAAGCTACATGGTGATTAGAGTTTTTGCAACTATCAATGTGAATGATCTTTCATCGTACTATGAAGATAAAGAAAATCTTGATTCAAGGAAGTGTCTCTTCCAATTATGTCTGATAATAAGTTGGGTCGTGTTAGGCTTTGCCAAACCAAGTCTGGTTTGTTAAAAATATCAAAGCATGAGCTTAGCCTGTAGCATGTCATATGATTATTTTTAGGCATGAGTTTGGCATTCTTAAAGGTCTGATTGGCATGTTAGCCTACTTAAAAGCCTATTTTATTTGAATATATATAAATAAGAAATTCAATTAATATTTATATATACTAAAAACTAAAAACTCAATGATATTAAAGGTTTGTTTGCATTGATTTATTCAAGCTTACCTAGTAGCATATAAGTTTTGAAAAACTATTTGTTTAGAAAAAAAATATGAAAATAACTTATGACATTAGGTGTTTTCAGCCTATTTTCATAAGTTATTCAAGATAACTAAGTTTTTTTTTTGTTTTAAATTAAAATTATAATATACAATATAATAATAATAAAAAACATTGATAATTATTTAAATATATGGGTCTGATAGGCTTAAAAGGCTTTTTTATAGCCCGAGACCTAATCTTTTTAACTAAATATGGTTATAAAAAATCCTAGGTGATTTCTATTTAAAAATGTATGGCTTGGGTATTACTACTATAAAAATAACTTTTCGTAACAATGGATTACTTCAGTCACTTAACCAACTGAAGTAATATGTGTTCACTAGGTACCTTTTTTTTGTTGTAAATAACATAGAACGACCATTCATTTAAATAACTGTTGTGATATGTGAAGTAGTGTCACGCTTTGAATCCCCACACCTGCACTTTTACATTTTTTCTCGTTAAAAAATGGTGTGTTCTCTTAATTTCTATTTATAAACAAAAATTAAACACTTTTCACCACGGTCCATCTAAAGAACCGTATTTAGGGGTGTTCATTGGTTCTGGAGAATCTGAACCAAACCAAAATCTAAACCAAACCATGATGTGTGGGTCAGGCTTTTTTTTAGTTCGGGCAAAAACCAAAGCAAACCAATGAAACCCGATGTTAATTGGTTTAAGCAATAGGTTTTTTAAATTCTACCCGCAAGCCCGTCTACCTGAACAAACCATATTAATTTATATAATTTATATCATCATTATGATAGAAACTAATATAAGATATTCAACTTCAAAGTGAAACGCCATTTGTGACTAGGGGTGTACGTGGGTTGGGTTGGACCGGGTTTGGCCTAACCCGTTACCCAACCCTTTCAAAATTCAATGGGTTGAGTCTATTGTCCAACCCGTAATTTCATTTTCAAAATCAACTCGAACCGACCCGTTCATTAATGGATTGAGTTGAGTTGGGTTCGTGGGTTGTGTTTCAAATAAAAAATATATTTTTTATGATTCCTTTTGTCGATTTAAAAAAATATATAACACAACTCAATACAATCATATTCATTTATAACACAAAAATTCAATGAAATACATCATATAATATATAATAAAATTCATCAACTCGACATAACACTTTATAATAGTATAAAATTCAACACGACACCTTATTTTTGTAAAATACATAAGTTGGAAATGATACAAAAGAAAGTAAAAAACAACATTTAATCTTAGAATTACATAAACTCATTGGTTTAGTAGTATTATTGGTGGACAATATTTTTTTAAAATAAAAATTATGGTTATTAATGAGATATTAATTTTATATTTTTATTTAAAATAATAAAAAATTATTAAAGTCACATCAATGGATTGGGTCAACGGGTCCGTGGTTACAAAACTCAAACTCGATACCCGAACCAAAACTACACGGGTTGTTATGGGTTGGATTGGGTATACCCGTAAATGAATGAGTTCAGATAATTTATGGATTTGGTTGGTTTGGATCAACGAGTTCGTGGATCGACCCGCACCCATGAACCCCCCTATTTGTGACATTCACAACTATATAGAGAAGCAAAAAATAAATAAATTATATTATTATAAAAAAAATTAGTCTATGTACATAAATATTTCTTAAAAATATTTTTGCACATTTATTTCTAATATATCCGATCAATCCAACCCAAACCAACCCGTTGTTTTTCGGTTTGGATTTTATTGAAAAAAATATGAAAATCCAATCCATATATTTTTAATCGATTTGGATATCAGATTCTCTTGAAAATATAATGACATTTCGCCACTGTTCATCTTGTCAACCGTAGTTAAATATAATGACATTTCGCCACAGTTCATCTTGTCAATCGTGGTGAAATATATTACCTATAAAAGCTAAGTAATATTAGTTCATAACAGAATATGCTCAAAGGAAACCCTAACTTCTCTCGTCTATACCAAACTCTCAAAACTCCAATACAACTCCTCCCACTATTATGAATCAAGGAAAAGTTTCAGAATCTTTGCAAGACGAGTTAATGAATCTTTGCAAGTTGATCGATAAATCTCTCATTATTTCTCTATATTCATTCTCCATGCATCGTGAAACATTCTATGAGTTGATGTTATTGTTATTCAAAAAAATTGTCCTTGTTTTCTTGTTAAAAATATACATGAAACATAGGGTTCATTGTTTTCTTGTTGTTAAAATTAGATTATAGTTCTTATATTATTGTTTTTGTAGAGATTAGTAAAGGGTTTAAGTTATTGTTGAGGTATGTTGTTGTTTTGTTAAGGTAATTTGTTGTTTATTTTAAGGTAAGTTGTTGTTTTTTGTTGATAAATATTGTTGTTTGTGTTATTGTATATGTTTTTTATTAGGTATGTTGATGTTTTGTGGAGGTATGTTGTTATTTTATTAAGGTAAGTTGTTGTTTATGTTGAAGTATGCATATATTTTTGTTGATAAATATTGTTATTTGTGTTATTGTAGATTTTTTTTTATTAGTATGTTATATTTTTGTGGATGTATGTTATTGTTTATGTTGAAGTATGTTAATGTTTTTGTTGATAAATATTGTTGTTTGTGTTATTGTTAATGTTAATGTTATTTCTTGCATATTGCAACTTCCATTTTGCTCGACCAACTTGTTCTAGGAGATGAGTTTATTATATCGTATGTGGTTTAAGTGTTTTACCAATCATTCACTAACTACACAATCTTTCAAATTGAATTAGGAAATTGTAATATGATATATCTAGTTATATTGGAAAACAACTTACATCAATCAATATTTTTCGAGCTTTTTGTAGTCAATTGTTCGTATCTTGCTCTTTAGTAGTTAGAACTTGCTTCAATGCTTCTAGTTCTTCTGATATCACTTTCTTTATCATCAATTTTGTTTGCAAAGTAATTAATACTTTGCAAAATGAAGTAATAGTGAATAGGGGTGTTAGTAGAAGAACTAGAAGCATTGAAACAAGTTCAAATAGTTAAAGAGTAAAATACGAACAATGGGTTGTATAAAGCTCGTACAACATTGATTAGTGCAACTTGTTCTTCTTATATAACTTAATTAGTCATATTATTAATTTCTAAATCTGATTGAATGGTTATATGTTTAGTGAGAAGTTGGTGAAATAAACATTCCACATAATTTATAATAAACTCAAGTATACATATCACCACGGTTGGAAACTACAATCATGGTGATATGTTGCGCGTTAAGTTTTTCACAGCGGTTGGAAGGAACTGTGAGTGCAACTTTCCAATAGATATATTTTGTATGATGTCAAAACTAGGATACTTTAGCGTTAATGTATATTGTATGATATCCTCTGATTCTCAAAGTGCATCTTAGTATTAGGAAGCATAAAATCATCTGGAAACAATTTGAAAAAGGTTTTCTACATAAAAAATGCATCAGAATGTTTTGTATGATGTCAAAACTATGATACTTTAGCATTATTGTATATTGGACGGTATCCACTGATTCTTAATGTGCATCTTAGCATTAGGAAGTATAAAAGCATTTGGAAATAATCTGGAAAAGGTTTCATGCATTAAAATTTCACCAAAAACATTTTTTGTAAAAAAAATGAAGTATAGGTCGACACATGCATATTACAGGTCGACACATTGAAGAAGAAAAAATTATATGTGTCGATACATCCGTTGTACATGTCGACTCATTTACTGCATTATTAAAGCTTGTAGGCTTTGACAGATGTGCCGCCTCTACAGGTCGGCACATAGGCAACACATGATCTTTACAGGTCGACGCATGACCTATACATGCCGACCTATACGTTGAACAGGTCGGCACATGGCTTTCACAGGTCGGCCTATGCAACAAAATTTTCCAAAAGTGCATAATTTTCTCAAATCTTTTGCATTACTTTTGCCTCCAAACATGCATGCATATAAATACTTCATCATTGAAGTATTGAATCGATTAATTCATCATAGCATTATTTTTGCTTCCAAACATGCATGCAAAACTAGAATTTCAAAGCATTCTCATCATCTTCAACATTTTTCTATGCATACACACAATCAAACTACACATAATTATTTTTTGATTAGGTGCCATCTAGATTAGAGTTTGTCATACCATAATTTTGACCCTGAATCATTGAATCGATTAATTCATCATAGCATTAGCATTATCTTCATATCATAACATGTGTTTCATGCTGCATATTGCCTAAAATGTCTATCAGAATAAATTTCTGGATTTATAGACATACTGATTGAACTGATTATCAAATGCACATGAAATAAGCGGGCATAAAATTTCAAAATCAAGCTTGCAGATGTCAATTTTATTAATCTACGGTTTGCGTAGTTTAACTTGGCATACTCATTTTATTTGTTTTTATCCCTTTTTCAGTCGCATTTTAATCAGTATGAGCTCTTTTAGCCGATCATTTTTACTTCAAAATTTGATCAAAACATATATGTTTTTAAGGGGTTTATTTCGCGTTGATCATTTTAGTGCATTCATTTTAATTTTTCAAGCACTTTTACGCCCAATTTTATTCATTATGGGCATTTTTATTTATGTTTCTGTGTTAAAATATTCATAATAAATTATTAGACTTATCTATGTTTTGTTCCAATTTTATTTTGACTATTTATAATAGTGTTGATTTTATTTAGTTTATTTATTTTAATTTATTTCTACATTTCAAAAGATCTAAAAGGGCATTTTGGACACATTTAAAAAATCCTAAAACCCTGATGCTTGCTACATATAAAGTTTGTGATGGCCAATGAAAAAAACACCCACTCAACACCACCCAGCTGTCAAGACAATCTCTCTATGTGAAAGTTGAAAGGTGAAAAATATCAATTTGAGAAAGAAAAAAAACTCAAAGGAAGTTGAATTTTCTTCTTGAAACAACCTTGCTACTCATCCAAAAATCAGACACCAGCCTACCCGCCTACCTTCATGCACGATCCTTCTTAATTTTAATCTAAAAAAAGAAATGAAAAGAAGCAAAAAGATTCAACTTCTTTGCCAATGTGAATACAATACCTTCGCTTGCCTTCATTTAACATTAACCTTTATCTCCTTCATTCACTCCTACAACAACCTTGAATAATCCCTCATCACGTGAAAACCCCCAATGCAACTTCATTATCTTCTTCTAACATTACAACTACCACACTTCATCCCACTCCACCTTCAACATACCTCGTCTTCCCCTTCATTCAACCATCCCTTGAACATTCTTCACCAACACAAAACACTACAAACCTTCACCCAAAACCTCTTTTCCACGTTTCTTTTCCATCCACCAACAACCAACTTATATCTTCAAACTATAAGACCATCGTACCAACACCTTGGAACCACACAAACCTCCGTCAAATTCGGCCACCACCCCACTCCACCACATACCACCATAACCACATATCAACATTACACTCCTTTTTCTATTCAACCATCTTCTTCCACTCATCATAGTGGATATTCACCTTGTTCCATAAAACCCTTGTCACGGTACTCCAAAAAAAATGAAACCACCACCATTGTGAACCTTCATAGCCACTATACAAACTCACACCACACAAGACTCTTCTTCATCTTTCTATAACACGTATGCAGTAACAAACATCTTCTCACTTTTTTCTTTCCATCAACTACACCATATTCACAACATAACCCCATATAAAGCATCCACCATACAACAACAAAAAATGAGATAAAAGAAGTGAGAGAGGCAAGTTCGCACTCGTCCGTGCCACTCATATTCCCGTCCATATCCGATAGCCATGTCGCGATAAATCTAGTCATCCTCCCTTTGCATAAAAAAACCATGACCACCATGACAAACTAACACACACGAACCACAAAAACATAACTCCGACCGTCCTCTCCTTTTCACAGTCAGCTCCGACGACTGCTAAAGTGCCTCCATCATGATCGTACCTTCTAGGGGTGGCAAACGGGCATGCCCGCTCCATTTAGGCCCGCCCCGCAAAAGCCCGCAAAAAACGGGGCGGGGCGGGGCGGTCATAGTTGAGGATGTGGGCCTAAAACTTAGACCCGCCCCGCAAAAAAGTGAGGGCGGGGCGGGGAAAACCCGCGGGCACTGCACTCTTTAAGCCTAAAAATGCAAAAATTTATGTAAATACATGTGTCCGCAAAAGCCCGCGAAAAAAACGGGGCGGGGCGGGGCAGACACATTTGAGAGTGAGGGCCTAAATCCTTGGCCCGCCCCGCACAAAAGTGCGGGCAAAACGGGCATGCCCAGCGGGCCGAGCCCGTTTTGCCACCCCTAGTACCTTCGTATTCCACCACCGTTTTCCTTATTTCAATAGTTGGATGAGAAAGATGCAGAGAGAGGGATACATGAGAGAGGTATGAAAAAGATTTTTTGTTTTGTTTTTGTTTTCATTTGTATTATCATAGTAAAGTTTTATTTTTAATTCAAAAAAGAGAAAGAAAATTATGAATCATGGAAATATAGAGAGTTAAGAGATTTATTTTGTTATTTATTTTTGGGACATGTGTCGTTAGGAGATTGATTCTCAATTTTGAGTGTTTGACTGCTTAAGTGGAGTGAGGATATCTGCCTCCCACTCTCCACTTTACTATATTTTTTAATTTTATTTTTTAAAATTTATTTTATGGGTTTAATGGTGATGCACTGACAGTGGAAAAAAAGTTTTATATTGTCATCCAATAAGAATATATCATTTTGTCATATCATACAAGTATTTTAAAATTTCCAGTCTGACTTGGTGGGATGCATGATCATTATTGGTTGACAGTGTAAAATAAATTTATACTGTCAGTGCATCACCCATTTTCTTTTCTTTTATTCTTTAATAATATGTTGATTAAAAATACAAATTTATTTGTGGGCTTTGAATTTGTAAGGCCCTTTGTTGATCACACTCTTATGTTAATCCATACACCTTTTTTATTTTATTTTATTATTATATTTTTATTTGATTAATTTAAATTAGTAGTTAATTAGTAGTTATTTTATTTTATTTGATCAATTAACTTCACCCTTACGTAACCTTGAGTTCTCCATCGTACCTGGAGATACGTAGGAGCGAGATTCAAATTCTCGTCAGGCACCATACTAAAAAATAAACATTTTTTGTCCTATTTTTTCCCTTTAATAACCCGAGAAACCTAACATTTAAAGCTAACACTAATGCACACAACTAGCTAAATGGTTCTCGTTGAGTACAACGGGCGTGAAGGGTACTACTACCTTCCCTTTGCGTAGTCGACTCCCGAACCCTGATTTGGTTGTGACAACCATATCATAGTCATTCTTTCTTGGGTTTTATTGATATTTACCCTTTTGCTTTTAGGGAATAAATAAAGTCCGATGGCGACTTTGTTCAGTCTATCCGCGAGCGTGCAATTACGCTTCGTGAGTGTCGTGTTCTCATTTTTAGAGGTACAACAAGGTTGATAACGTCCAATTTAGGTTTGTTGTACTATAATTTTGGTTGAGAACTTTGAGTGTTTCAAATCAGAAAACCGAGCTAGGGTTTTCCTTCAAGATCTTTTAGGGTTTTAAGGTTTTAGACAAGATTATGCAATTCGGATCTGATCAAGTGAAGTCTTTGAAGAACGGTAGATTCTTGCAAAGGAGTAGTGTGGGACTGTGGATCATATTGGTAAATCCTGGGTTTCAACAAGTGCACGATTGGGATACGATCGAGTGAAAGCTTTGAAGAACAAGGGGTTTCTTACAAAGAAGTAGTGTGAGATGGTGAATCGAAATAACATTGTTGGTTACTTGATCAAGCTTTGATCAAGGAAAGAAAAGGTGTCACAATCAACATCAGACTTAGGGTTTGTAGGGTTGGATTGCTACATATGTCTTGTATTCATATACTTGCAAAGTAAGATATATTACATTATCTCAATTCGAATTCGAATTAAGCGCAGACGTACCCATAGCGAGGTCAATTGAGGAACTGCCTAAACAAATCCTTATATGCTCTCTCTCTCTCTCTCTCTCTCTCTCATTTTCAGTTTGCAAATTATCGAGTTCATTGACCGTGCGATCAAAAATTATTTGGATAATAATTTTGAACACATTTTGAAATTGATGTTGTTGAGTTGATCATAACTCCTTAGGTTGTATTTGGGTTTTAATATCAACAATACCACATAAAATTTCAAACAATATCGATTGCACACTAGGTGTTTGACAAATTTCTTAAATTAATTTTTTTGTGTGAATTATAATTGGAAGTAGACTTTCCATATTGTTTTTTATTCAATTAGTTATGATTAGTTATGTTTGATCGATTTGTGAATCATTATCATACTGTTGTCACTACTATGCATATCCGAGCTTTTTGATAGCGGGTTTGGTTAGACGATTTTGATATGGGAAATTTTAACTTGCTTTCGCGCCATAAATTTTTCAAAACTAGTTTTTGTCAAAGTTTTAACTCAGGATCTATTCACTCATTCTAGATCTAAGCCTACCGTCTAATAAGTGGTATCACGAGCTTCAATTTATTCAGTGCTTAAGATTTGCTTATTAGAAAATGGCTACCGAACCTAAAGGGGCGTACAATAGAGCACCAGTTTTCACCGACAAAAATTATGGCTATTAGAAAGCTTGTATGTGAATCCGTATCAACTCGGTTAATAAGGGTGTATGTGACGCCATCATCAATGGTCCTAATGAAATTACAATGACCAATGGTGAAAGCATCGTCGTACCAAAACCAGAAAATCAATGGAATGATAATGATAAGAAATTGTGGTCTTACGGTTAGAAAGCACAAAACATTCTCATATCCACACTCGGTGTTGATGAATTTTATCGTGTTTCCTACTGTGAAACCTCCAAGGATATGTGAGACTCATTAGAAGTTCCTCGTGAGGGAACTAATATGGTCAAACAAGCTAGGATCAATATATTCAATCAAGAGTTTGAATTCTTTCGTATGAAGCATGGTGAAACCATTTTCGAAATGCAAAAGAGGTTCACACATCTTATTAACCGTTTGAGTGCTCTAGGTAAGCCTAACTCCAATGATATTTATACTAACAAAGTCTTGAGGTGTCTTAATAGGGAATGGAAACTCAAGGTCACTGCAATCAAGTACGGGAATGATCTTAAAACACTTGATCTCACTACTTTGTTTGGAAAATTGGAAGAACCTGAGCAAGAAATCACTTGCTTGGAAAAAACATGAAAAAGAGCATGAGATGAAATTAAAGAAGAAGAAAGGTAAAGACAAAGTGGAAGAGAATAATTCTATTTCTCTAAAGACTTCAAGCTCAAAGCCCTCACATATTGAGCAAAGTGATTGTAAAACAAGAGATGACAAGTTCGATGATGAGGACATGGGATTGTTTGTCAAAAGGTATATAAGGAAGAATGAAGTCAAGCACTTCGATAAGAACCTAACCAATTTTAGAAGGGTAGCTAATTCCTCAAAGGAAGATGAGAATAAGAAACGTAAACTTATAAATTCTTGCTACAATTATGGAGAATTTTATCATTATAGACTGAAATATCCTAAGATTGAGAAGGACAAAGATAAATGCTATCACAAGAAGAATAAATAGACTATGTTGCATGGGAGAGTGCAAGTGATTCCTCAAGTGATGAAAGCTCAACTTCAAGTGTAGAATCGGTCCGGATTTGCCTCATGGAAAATAGAAAGAAGAAGAAAAATGTAAGTCTTTCTAAGCTTAAATATATTAATGAATTATCTTATCTTCAATTATAAAACGCATTTGAAAATCTTCATAGAGAAGCCTTAGACGATTTTAAAAAGTTAGCTTCACATGAAAAAATCTGTTTACACCTTGTAGCTAAAGTTTTAGAATCCAAAAACAAGATGGAAGCTCTTAAGAGATCTATGATAGATATTCAAAATGGCAAGAATGAGGATGAAAAACCTTCAAGGTTTGGTTGTGGATCTTGTCATGATTGGAAAAAAAGAGATAAACACTCTTCAAGTCAAATTAGACAAAGCCTTACAACCAAAGATTGCATTTGCTATTGATCCATCAAAGTTTGAAAGGTCTTTGAACCATTCATATAAAAAGAATAAATATGTCAAAAGAGACTCAAATAACAAAAGTACATCTCATCACAACTTATCTTGTCACCTTTGTTGTAAGAAAGGTCACACTATTGAAAAATTCAAGTTTAGGAGACTCTTAGTTCCTAAAGGTGATTTTCAATGGATGCCCAAATGCAACCTTGTTTTCACTCACCCCAAGAATCCAATGAAGATTAGGTACCTATTGATCTGCTGTCGCACGCGGATCAAAACGAGTTTTTTTGACAAAACGTAGTTAGCGACAAATTGACTCGGATTATCGTTCTCACAAGGATTCTTGAATGAATTAATCAATGATAGTAACGATTAATGGGGTTTTGGTTGGTTTAGGATTCAATTAAAAAAAATAGATTAAAATAAGTGATTATTGAAATAAGCTGTAGCAACAATTTACTGATTCGGTCTTTACCTATCATCGACTATCGTAATTCCAACCGCAAATTAACTATTCCTATTCGATTATAATATTAACTGACAAGCGCAATTGATATTATAAGTTGTATGTTCCTATTATCCGAATTAAGCAAACGGGATCAAGTTTTATGAATTAAGCAAACATGAATTAAACGGACTCGATAACGAATTAAGCAAACGAAATCGTGACTATAGTTAGGATCACACAATCAATCGTATTAAATCAATATAGCATATGTAAATCGGATTAAGCAAACAAAATACATATATTAATATTGAAAGGAATAAAAAACCTGAATAAGAATTATTAAAATCTCAAGGTATCGGAACCCGAATACAACAAATTGTTTGGATCGATTAGTTCTTCATGAGAATTCTTGCCAAAGCTTTCAAGTATTTCGTGAATAGTGATGATCCTAATGTTATGCGGCTGCTAGGTATATGGAAAATAAGGAATTTGGTTTACAACCCAACTGGATCGAAAATATAACCCAAGCCCAAAACTAATGACCCAAAACTTAAATAAAACTAATGCTACAACTTCAACGAATTTTCTGGCCCTGTTACAGGCCGAATCAGCTTCTGACTTCTTCGTGAAAGTCGTAGCTCTTTCTCTTAGCTTTCCATCGGCTGGTAGCACGTCTCAATCCGATACTCCTAGCTCAAGATATGATTTTTCTCGCGAAAGCTGCTAATGCTGAAAATTAAATACGAAAATTAAATAAGTGCAAAAATAACATAAATTATGAAAACACATTAAAACATAAAAATAATCAAAGCAAACCGAAGAAATGCTTAAGAACAAACATGGAAGAACGTGCATCCAAAATGCACTGATCACCTATCACTTGTTGTTGATTTTACAAGATAAATGTCTCGGGTCTATGAAGAGAGTATGTGATCTTATTTGTGGATGCTCAAGACATGTGACATGTTACATCTCCCTATTTTGTTGACTTTGTGGCAATGAGGAATGGTTGTGTAACCAAAATGAATCAACATATATTGTTATTTAATTGGTAAAAGTGTGTTGGGATAGGTGTTTTTTTTCATGATATATGATATCTTCACAAGACATTCTCAATGAAACCGAAAAAGGAATTGATCAGCCTAAAGCGGTGGATTGTGAGGAAGAAGAAGATAACGATTATGAAAAGGAGAAGGTTGAAAGTCCAGCTGCAGTGGACGACTTATCTTTGACTTAGAGAATCTCCAATGATCATTAAATAAATAATCTTCTTGGATACATTATTAATCACACTTTCAAGTACTTTGACACAAAGAAAAGCGGTAAGATTGTTGTTGTCTAAAGAGTTTGTGGCACGTTTTGCATTTATTCCAACTTTTGTTCAAAAGTTCCTTGTGGAATGCATGTGGATCCTCAGTCATTCATACAGTGAGGTAATATCTTTTCAATTTTCACTTTGTATGGAAGTTCTTTATTTTATTTGTTTATTTTTTAAAGGTATATGATTTACTTTGTGTATGATATATGTCATGAGTGCTCACTTCTGAAAATTTCAAGTGATAACCAATGTGTGTTTCATTTAAAATGATTGTAGTAACCTTATCTAAATATATTCACATGTATGCTATACCGTTTCTAGATTATGCTTGCTCCAAAGATTTCAAGTTATTTCAAATGGATGTGACAAGAGTGTTCCTTGATGGCTACATTAATAAGGAAGTGTATGTATATCAACCTCCCGGTTTTGGAAATCACGAGTATCCTAATCATGTTTACAAACTAAAGCGAGCTTTGTATGGTCTCAAACAAGCACCTAGGGCTTGGTATGAGCGACTTAGTAAGTTTTTAATCGAACGAGGATACTCTAGGGGAAAGGTACATGCTACACTTTTGATTAAGCGTCAAGGAAAACATACTCTTCAAGTTCAAGTTTATGTCAATGATATCATTTTTGGATCCACTAACATGACACTTATCAAGGAGTTTTCTAAGCTTATGCAGGATGAGTTTGAGATGAGTATTATGGGGGAGTTGAATTACTTCCTTGGGCTTCAAATCAAGCAACTCAATGAAGGGACATTTATGTGTCAAACCAAATATTACAACGAACTACCAAAGAGATCTGGTATGGAAAATGCAAAGTCGATTGACGCTCCAATGCCTACAAATAGAAACTTGGAAAGAACTAAAATGGTAAGGATGCTGATATGAAGAAGTATAAAGATATGATTTGTTCTCTTATATATCTCACTGCATCTAGGCCAGATATTATGTTTAGCGTGTGTATGTGCGCTCGTTATCAATCAGATCCTAAGGAATCTCATTTAAAAGTCGTAAAACATATTCTTAGGTATCTTCATGGTACTTCTAAGTATGGGCTTTCGTATTCTAAGGGAAGTGATTATAATTTGGTTGGTTATATCGATTCCGATTTTGCCGGTTGCAAATCAAATAGGAAGAGTACTGGTGGAACTTGCCACATGTTTTCAAACTCCTTAGTAAGTTGGCATAGCAAGAAACATGTTTTTGTTGCTTTGTCAACTGCCGAGGCGGAATACGTAGCGACCGGTAGTTGTTATGCTCAAATCTTGTGGCTCAAACAACAACTACTCGATTTTGATATTAAACTACAATGTATTCCTATTATGTGCAGAAACACTAGTGCTATTAATCTAACAAAAAATCTGGTGTTACACTCTTGAACTAAGCATATTGAGATCCATCAACACTTTCTACTTGACCACGTTGAGAAAGGATATGTCTTATTTTAGCATGTTGATAGCAAAAATCAACTTACATATATCTTGACAAAACATCTTGCGACCAAACCTTTTTTCAGCATTCGAAGGGAATTGGGAATACTTGATATCTCAAATCTTTCCTAAATATGATTTATTGGATGCACTTTATATATTTTTGCCCTTACTTTCCTTGGAAGTTCAATTACGTAAGAGTGCATCTGTCATCAATTCATTACCGATGTAATATTGTTCCATTTTCCGTTCTTTTTTTCATTTTTTAAGTAAGCTTTTAATTTTGCATGTTTTGTATGTTCCAAATGATTTATATTCTTGATGTATGAAATAGTACATGAATGTTCACTTCCAAAAATTTCTATTGATGTATGCCAATTTATATGCTTACAGTGACTCTGTGCTATTCTCTTTTCATGCTTGAAATATGATCTTGGTGCATTGACTTGTTATCTATTCTTGCATGAAATATGGTTGAACATGTTATAATGTTAGCAAAATTCTTATTGTGTGTCATTGTTATGATAACATCTCTATTTTTGGTTTGATTGGTGGTAAATTTATGTATCACCTTGCTAGAGCACATGTGTGTGCAACATTTCGGGAGCACCAAAGGCATATGTCACGTAATCGTGTCGCTTTTATAGTAACTCAAGAGTTTTTGATTACATTGTATCTTTTCATCTTTCATGTTTGTGTTATGTTATTTGGCATAAGTTGAGACAATCATGTTATATTATTGCTTTATATGCTTTTATTTATGTTTAGGCATTCTTTTTCAATATGTACGTCATTCTATGTGAGTGGTGTGGTATTGATGTTCTTATCTTTGTAAACCGCATTTGTGTGTTATATTGGTTTATGAGTGATTTAAAATACTTCTCATGGTTTACTTTGCTTCTTTTTGATGTTGTCAAAGGGGGAGAAGCAAGATGAAGTTGGGATGCATACATTCAGGGGGAACCTTTCATTGAAAATGTGAAATGAATCATCTCAAGTTTTTTTATCATAAAAAAGGGGGAGTATGTGAGTGAAACATTCCATTAGATATGTTTTGTATGATGTCAAAACTAGGATACTTTAACGTTAATGTATATTGGACGGTATCCTTTAATTCTCAATATGCATCTTAGTATTAGGAAGCATAAAAGCATTTGGAAATAATTAGGAAAAGGTTTCATGGATCAAAAATGCATCAAAATATTTTGTATGATGTCAAAACTAGGATACTTTAGCATTAGTGTATATTGGACGGTGTCCTCGGATTCTCAATGTGCATCTTAGCATTAAAAGCATTTGGAAACAATTTGGAAAAGGTTTCATGCATCAAAAATATTTTTGTAAACAAAATGAACTATAGGTTGACACATGCATATTACAGGTCGACACATGCATATTACATGTCAACACATAGAATAATTTTTTTTTCTATGTGTCGACACATCTGATGTACAAGTTAACTCATTTATTGCATTATTAAAGCCTATAGGTTCTGACAGATGTACCGCCTCTGCAGGTCGGCACATAGGCAACACATGACCTTTACAGAATGATGCATAACCTATATAGGTCGGCCTATGCATCAAACAAGTCGACACATGGATTTCACAAGTCGACCTATGCAACAAAATTTTCCAAAAATTCACAAATTTCTCAAATCTTTTGCATTCCTTTTGCCTCTAAACATGCATGCATATAAATACTTCATACATGCATCTTTTTCTAGTAAGATTTTTAAAGAGTAAAACTTATACGAAACAAGGATTTCAAAGCATTCTCATCATCTTCAACCATTTTCTATGCATACACACAATAAAACTACACATAATCATTTTTTGATTGGATGCCATCTAGATTAGGGTTGATAACGTCCAATTAAGGTTCGTTATACTGTAAATTGGGTTGAGAAATTTGAGGGTTTCAAATCAGAAAACCGAGTTGGGGTTTTCCTTTAAGATTTGTTAGGGTTTGAAGGTTTTGAACAAGATTACACAATCCAGATTCGATCTAGTAAAGTCTTTGAAGAACGGTAGATTCTTGCAAAGGAGTAGCGTGAGACAGTGGATCACATTGGTAAATCTTGGGTTTCAACAAGGGCGCATTTGGGATTCGAACGAGTGAACCTTTGAAGAACAAGGGATTTCTTATAAAGAAGTAGCGTGAAATGGTGAATCAAAGCGACATTGTTGGTTACTTGATTAAGCTTTGATCAAGGGAAGAGAATGTATCAGAATCAACATTAAATTTAGGGTTTATAGGGTTGGATTGTTACATCTCTCTTGTATTGATACATTTTCAAAGTAAGATATAATACATTATCTCAATTCGAATTCGAATTGAGGGCAAACGTACACATAGCGAGATCGACTGGGGAACTGCTTAAACAAATCCTTGTGTACTCTCTCTCTCTCTCTCTCTCTCTCTCTCCCTCCCTCCCCCCCCCCTCTCTCTCTCTCTCTATATATATATATATATATATATATCTTTTTATTTTTTGTTTGCAAATTATCGAGTTCATTGATCGTGCGATCAAATTGTTTGGATAATAATTTTAAACATATTTTGAAATTTGTATTGTTGAGTTGATCATAAATCCTTAGGTTATGATTGAATTTTAATATCAACAATACCGCATAAAATTTCAAACAATATCAATTGCACACTAGGTTTTCGACAAATTGCTTCAATTGATTTTTTGTGTGAATTATCATTGGAAGTAGACTTTTCCTATTACTTTGCATTCAACTAGTTGTGATTAGTTATGTTTGATCGATTTGTGAATCATTATCTTACCGTTGTCACTACTACGCATATCCGAGCTTTTTGATAGCGAGTTCAGTTAGACGATTTTGATCTGGGATAATTAACTTGCTTTCGTGCCATAAATTTTTCAAAATTATTTTTTATCAAAGTTTTAACTCAGGATCTATTCACCCCGTCTAAATCTAAGTCTATTGTCTAACAGGAATAACCATGGTGAAAAGGTTTAAAAACCTGCCAAAGTGCTGACACTGGATATCAAATACATGACTTCAACCTTTTACTACGGTTGTTTTCTTCAATCGTAGTGATATTTTACACGCTACTATATTTTTACAATGGTTACTAGTCCGTAGTGGTAAAGAGGACACATACCACCACGCCCTATATTACCACAGTTAATCATTCATCGAATCATAATGAAAGACCCTTTTGTAGTAGTATTTGTGTAAGCTAGATCATAGGGATCTGTTAGTTGACATGACCCACTTCCATTTCTCTTTCTAAAGAGAATGATATAGAATTTTCTAAAAATATTTAAAATAATATAGAACTTAAAAGAATATTACTAAATAAAGATATAATATTTATTAGAAATTCATTAATTCTAGAATGTTCTAGTTATATAAATTATACTAGTATTGATATGAACTATACTAGTATTGATATCTCTAGAAGCTTTTTTTATAAGTACTATCATTAAATATTTATAGGTCATTCTACTTTTATTACTTACCCCTGATCTTTGTGTGAAGTTCTCTCCTTCCCACCTAGTTGCAATGTTTTTATGAATTTCTAATATGTCATCTTAGATTTGATTTATATTCAATCAATAACTTTACGTCATCCATATTATATCCAAGACATAATTCAACTCTCACTCCTTTATCAAATTGAATTAAACTCTAATACTATTTATTAAGAAAACTGATAAATATAAGAGTATCAGAAATTCAAAATCATTAAGAAAATTTACTGCATATTTATCTAAAATATTAAAATTAAAACCTGAATTTCAAACACTTTTTGCTTTTAGTAAAATATTTTATTTTTATAAATTAAAATGAATGTTATTTTGTTTCTTTTAAAAGACATTAGCATATGAAATTGATGGTAACAAATATTACCAAACTAATTTTGAAGTCATTCGAGCTCTTGCCCTATAAACTCTCATGTTTGGCTTGGAAAAGAGAGGTTAAATTAATAAATTCGATGAGTAAGTAAGGCACTCCAAAATGACAATTAACGAAAATAATATAAAAAAATATATATCTACAGTAACCGACTTACTCTTTACTCTAATTTTAAAAGTATAAATAAAATAATATCTTGCCAAAATTCTTAATCAAGATATTTCCTCTCAACCAAACAAACTGATCATGGAAAAGGGCACGAAGACGGAGAGAAGGTCGCCGGTAAAGCTCTCCCTATCGGAGATCGAAGCGGCGAAGCTTCTCATTCAACTCAGCAGCGGAGATTCCGAACAAGATCGAAACAGCAATAACAATAGCAACAGCTACAGTGTGAATCACGATAACAAGGTTGATTCTGAATATGTATCCTCATCATCCATTTCGGCACAACCGGCGGTTACTGAGATGTCAGATTCTGAAGATGAAGAAAGGTGCTTTCCGAGAAGGAAGAAGAGGTATCGCTACGTTAATGAAGAGTTATATAGAGTTACATCTCCTTTACCTGCTATTGATAAAGCTAAGATAATCAAGAGAAGAAGAAAGTGATGAATCGTGTTTTGCAGTTACTTTCAAAGTTTGTAACGTTTGATTTGTGGATTGTGTTTATCTTGATATTTCACTGTGTTAGACTGATTGTATATTTGCTTTGGTTAATGGAACGTTGTTGTACATTTCAAATTATCTTAACTATTTATCCATTTGGATCAGTATTCTTCAGTTGAAGACTTGAAATTGGGAACGGTGAAGTGAGGCCTCATTTTGAAAGTAAAACATTCAATTTCTTGATCTTATCTATCCTTTTCTAACGATTTAAAGTAAAACCTACAATGTGAATATTAAGTTTAACATTGAGAAATTTTGTTGGAGCAGTCAAGATTTATTGGGATAGTATTTGATTAGATTGTGAATATGGCGATTTAGGTATAAGGAGGAGGATGCAAAAGTTTAACTTATTAAGTAATGGGTATGTGTTGGTCAATCCTAATCACGAGGGGTATGTACAGGAAAGATATATCATATATTCACTTAAAAAAAAATTAAGATGATAGGTGTATTAATTTTCTTATTTATAAAATTTTTAATCTTATTTTTGTAAATAATGTGAGACTTCTACTCACACTTGTACACAACAATTTCTGTAAGTGTCATTTGTAACACCCTAAATTCTTAAACTTATATAAAAGATTTATTCAACTATTTAAGGTGTCACCAACGGCCGTCATCCAAAATTCTTAAAAAATATGTGATAACACAATGCAAAAAAAATCGTTTCATAACAACTTCATAAATAAAGTATCAAACTTTTAAATACCAAAATCAACATTAATTCAACAACATAACAAGCGCCTCGTTCCCGATGATACAAGACCATAACAGTAAAATCACCAATGTGCAAAAAAAGCGATAAATAAAATGAAGAGTAACTCCATCAAGCCACCTTTCCCACACAACAACTTTACTCTTGAATATCTGCAAGATGTCCATGGTGGACAACATTGAGCAAATGAGTGAGAAACAACTTCAATATAAACGGTGTAAAGAATGTGAAGGTAGAGAAATACACAACATATCATTCATCAAATACACAATCAACATTACCATAATATTACACCCATTCATAACAATATGCAAATATATATGTAATGCGACTCACAACACAACGTGACACTTATGCATGTGGTACCAACTCAATATTTGGTTATGTCTAGAACTAGGTGCCCCCCCCCCCCCCTTCTGAACTTTAAGCCCCCCTTCTAAGCTCGAGACAAGTCACTAGCCCCCTTTTTGAACTAGCGAACATGTCTCTTTCAACGACATGACACAATGATGCATGTCCATAAAATTAATGCAACCACAATAATAATGTTCACAATCCCCCTTCTGACCATAAACAACATGCATTGACACACGATAGTAATCTCTCATTCTAAATCACTATCCACCAATAACAACAATGATGCACACCATCAATACATAACTAATCACCATATAATCATGTATTTCTTAACAAGACAAATCATGTTCACATCATATAACATCACCAAACAGCAGCGCCATATCAAATGCATATTCACACAATATTCTATCATGTTAAATCATCTTAACATCAATTAATTATTAGGCAAGTACAATAATTCACACCATTATCCATACATTTCATACATACATTCACACATGGGATCTATGTCCACACATAAACTTGTTGGTGTAAGCCCTAGAGGCCAATACTTTTGGTACTTGTATCGAATTATTTATTAATAATAAAATGCCTTTTCTTTATTATGTTTGTCTAATAAAGTCCCTAGAATAAATAGTTTGTTGAATGTATCAAGTGTGACTTAATCATGAGATCACATTAAACATAAGAACACTATTCTTAAAGTATCCATAGTCGAGATTTATTGTGAAGTGGGATAACATTAAAGCATTAAGACTATTATGTATATAGACTGATGATCACATCTCATGGATCATGGATAAGGAGTTATCAAGTCTTAAACGTAGGTATGAATATTAAGAGTAATATTTATACTGGATTGACTCGTTATGAGAATACTATATAGAATGTTATGCAAAGTGTCATAAGTTATTCTCATGTTGATAATGGTGTATACCATCCTTCGACCTGAAACCACTATGGACCCAAGATATAGAGTCGAGTGCCTTATTGCTGATCAAACATTGTCCGTAACTAGATGACCATAAAGACAGTTGATGGGTACTCCACGAAGCATGCTAAGGGACATGAGTGACCTAGATGGAATTTGCCCATCCTGCGTAACAGGATAAATGTCTATGGGCCCAATATTGAACTGGACAAGGATGGCACGGTCTATGCCTTGTGTTCAATATAGACATAAGGGCAAAAGGATAATTATACACATGAGTATTATCACAGAAGGATTTGTCAGATCACATGACATTTTCGTGTCTTGGGTAGCAGTGATGTGTTGCTAGATACCGCTCACTGTTTATTATGTTAAATACGTGATTTAATATAATTGCCAATGCCGCGAAAACCTACAGGGTCACACACAAAAGGACGGATTGATGAGAGATAGAGTAACTAAGGAATACCGTAATGTACGGTGCACTTAAGTGAATTGTAGAATATCGTAAGGTATGGTGTACTTAAGTAGAATACGAAATATGGTAAGGTACCACGCGCTTAAGTGATTTTAGCATATTATAGGATATGAGCCACATACACTTGAGTGAGCTTTTTTAGCTTGTAGCCCACACAAGTGGTTATATAAATAGAACCCTTGTGTAGAAGTATTTGTGCCGTTGCAATTTCGTTTTTCTCTCTCTCTCTCTCTCTCTCTCTCTCTCTCTCTCTCACACACACACACACACACACACACACACACACTCAAAGCCTTCATTCGTAACAGCTAGCACTGAGATTGAAGGAATTCGTTTGTGTGGACTGAGTAGAGGCGTTGTCATCGTTCAACGTTCGTGATCACTCCATAGATCTGCATCAAAGGTTATAATCGCCACAAGAGGTAATGATTCTATCACTGATCATGCCCATTCGTAAGGATCACTAAAGGATAAATTTTAAATTCCGCTGCATTTTGGGTCACTCTTCTCCTTCAAAACTATCTCAGAAGACACTACTATAAGGTAGCTCTGCACGTTAGCTCTCAAACGCTTTAAATGACAACTCATTTGGACCTACGGAACTAAAATCATGGCATAAATCTTCAGGGAACATACTAGGTTTCAATTAAGCAATTTTTCAAATTTTGGCTAGCATCAATCGATTGACATGGGATGCTAATTGATTGACATCAAATCCTTTTGCATTCTAACTTTGAAATTTTTCGCCATTAGACTACATGCAATCGATTAATTCCCAGCATTACTTGATTGAGATAGTTATTTTTTCTATAAAAAATTGAAAAATAACATGCACGCAGTCGATTGATATAGGTCAGATTTACAGAAACTCACAGTTTTCACACATGATCTTCATCTCTCTCATCCATTATCCCTCATACATCATCCTATTTTTTATTACCACATTCAATTACCCCATAACACAAATTGAACAATACACAACAATATCACCACAATCAAACATATTACAGTGCACATATCAGTCATGGATCATGGCAATTGGACACCCAAATCATTCATCACTATCATCAATTCATGTTCATGTTCAAAGCTTCAAATATCCAACAATGGCAAAAAAATCATATATTCATAAATATAATGATCCACAGATGAATTCAATCACAACAATCACATAATTAACATAATCAATCAACAATTTTGTAGATTGTAACACAACAATAACACATCAAAACATAATTTACACAATCCCCAATGAGAGTAAGAGTCTCTCTTCTCTATCCTTTCATGCTAAACACCCATATCAAAACTCTTCCTCCCCGTACATTAGAGTCATAGCAGAATTTCAGAATTGATCAAGGTTTGTGAATAAAGTTCTCCCTCCTTCAAGCCCTAGCTTTGTTCTTGCTTCTTCTCTCAAAAAAATTGTTTTCATGTACTCACGACTCTAGGTTACTCTAACCTCTTTTATTCTAAAAACCTAATTATTTTAATTTCTTAATAATTATATTTCCCCCCTCATATTATATATTCTCTCTCCTTATTCCATCTATTTTCCTTTATGTCAATTCATCCACAACTCCACTAATTCCCACAATTTCTTATTTGTTTTAATAAATTGATTAAAAATAATTATTCATTCTAATTATTTCCAATTAAATTAATTATTCTAATCCTTTTACCACCCCATCAATGCTCTCACCATACCCCATCATACATCATATTCACACAGAGCTCAATATATATTTAATTAAAAGCACACCACATACTCATTAATTAAATAAAATATAAAATATTTGATTAAATAAATTAATCGAATTTTTAGGGTGTAACAACTCTCCCCCATTTAGAGAATTTTTGCCCTCGAAAATTACCTGAAGAAAATTGAGTCGGATATGACTCTCTCATCTGACTCTCTAGCTCTTACGTCATGCTTCCACCGGTAGATCCTCTTCCTACCACCTTCACCAGCGTAATCTCCTTGCTCTAAAGTGCTTCACTTTGCGATCTTCTACTTTAAAAGGATATGCCTCAAGGGTTAAGTTCTCTCTAACTTGCACATCGTCCACTTGAATCACATGACATAGATCGGGAATATACTTCCTTAACCGAGACACATGAAAGATATCATGAAGATTCAAAATAAACGACGGTAATGCAAATTTGTAGGCCATTTCTCCTACTCGCTTCATAATCTGATGTGGACCAATAAAATATGGCATAAGCTTTCGAGACTTCAAATATCGACCAACTCCAGTTATCGAAGTAACTCGCAAGAACACGTGGCCCCCCTCTTGGAACTCAAGCAATTTCCTCCTCCTATCATGATAACTCTTCTGGCGACTCTGGAAAGCTTTCATCTTCTCTTAGATCATCTTGATCTTTTCAGAGGTCAGTTGAACAATCTTAGGCCCAAGTATGACACTCTCACCTAATTCATACCAACACAAAGGTCACCTGCACCTTCTACCATACAAAGCCTCAAATAGTGTCATTTTAATACTTGAATGGAAAATGTTGTTGTAAGTGAATTCAACCAACAACAAGTAGTTCTCCCAAGCACCTCCTTGTTCTAGCACACAAGCCCTCAACAGATCCTCCAATGATTGGATAGTTCTTTCTGTCTAATCGTCCATCTGTGGATGATAAGTAGAAATCAACTTCAGCTTAGTACCCATGGATTCGAATTCCTGCAAACCTTGCCAAAACCTCAATGAGAACCTCAGATCTCTATCTAATACGATATTCGATGGAATACCATGAAAATTAACAACCTTCTCGATATACAACTCGACTAACTTCTCCAAATGATAATTGATTTTAATCAGGATGAAATGAGCCAATTTAGTCAATCTATCAACAATAACACAGATGGAATCACATCCCTTCGCCGTCTTCGGCAAGCTCGTCACAAAATCCATGGAAATGTTATCCCATTTCCACTCTGAAATACTCACCAGTTACATTAGACCTAACAACTTTTGATGTTCAATCTTTGACTTCTGACAAGTCAAACAAGCGTAAACAAGCTTAACTACTCCCTTCTTCATTCCTGGCCACCAAAACAATCTCTTCAAATCTTGGTATATCTTAGTGGCACTGGGACGAATACTCATACCACTCTTATAACCTTCCTTAAGAATACTCTTCTTAAGTTCTAACACATCTAGTGCACAAACCCTATCTCTTAATCTCATCATACCATTCTCGTCGATTCTGAAATCACCTCCTTTTCCTTGATTGATTAACACTAACCAGTTGATCAATCCCAAGTCAATTTTTTGACCTTCTCTGATTTCTTCAAGGATACAACTGGTCAACTTTAACATGCCCAACTTCACAATGTTATGAGTCTTTTCACACACCAAACTCATGTCTTTAAATTTCTCGATTAATTCCAGTTCTTGAACCATCAGCATTGACATATGCAATGACTTCCTACTCAATGCATCTGTTGGTTCTAAGTGTTGGCAGCAATTTTGGTAAAACAAAGAGTGTTCACAAGATGTTACTTATGATGTATTAACATAAGATATCTTGTACCTGTTGGATGTTGAAAATATAATTATACAGGATTGTTCCAGGATGTCATACCCGATGTCATGACATCTGATATTATGTACCTGCTGGATATTTAAAATGGAATTATGCAGGATTGTACCAGGATGTCAGACCCGATGTCATGACATCTGTATACAGAACATTCAGTCTGAATATTATGTATTATGTGATTGCACTTTTAATGGCAATCTATGTTTGATTGATAAGTTAATTACAAACGCAATCAATCAATGATTACAACGTGATTTAACTTATTTCCCAAAGAGGTCTAACCAACTGTCATAAGAAGATTTGAATGGAAAATAGGTTTAGGGTTTTATGATGTCCAAGCCCAACTGAAAGCTTCTATAAAAAGGACATGGAAAACCTGATTTGATACACAAGAAATACAGAGCGAAATATTGAGAGAGAATAAGGGTTTTAGTCTTGTGTGGTCGTGTGACTTGTAAGCCATTCAATTCATCCATAGATGATTGAATTGGTCTGATTTTTGAGTTGTAATTTGTCACTCAAAGCTTTTAAGCATGAGTGTGTGTCTACTTGATTGAAGCTGCTAAGTAAGATCAAGTGTGTGTCTTTGAAGAGTGTCTTCTTTTCATAAGCAATTCTTGTTTAATATCACTGGTGTGATTGAGGGGGAGTGAGTGGGATCTCATATCTAAGAGTTCTTAGGTAGAAGTCATACGGGTAGAGATTAGGTGAAAAAGACTGTAACTTGTGTAGTTTACTGAGAGTTTTTGAACTGATTCTATTTAGTGGATTTCCTTCCTGACTTGGTAGCCCCCAGACTTAGGTGAGTTGCACCAAATTGGGTTAACAATTGCTTGTGTCTCTTGCATTACTATTCTTTATCTTTATCCTGTTTGTATTATTCAGATATTAGTGTCGTGACATTACCTTCGACATCTCATATCTGATACCAGAATTTCAATTGGTATCAGAGCAGGCATCCTGCTCTGGTTCTGGGTGAGATCTAGGGACGATACTTTCTGGTACTATGGAGAGAGATGGAGGATCTGCTCACAGGCCACCAATTTTGGATGGATCTAACTATGACCATTGGAAACCTAGAATGGTAGCTTTCCTAAAATCTCTTAATAATAAGGCTTGGAAGGTTGTGTTAACAGGCTGGGAACATCCAGTAATTACTAAGGAGGGAGAAGCCTCAACTGATAAGAAGCCTGAAGAACAATGGTTCAAGGAGGAGGATGATCTAGCCCTTGGAAATTCTAAAGCATTGAATGCTATATTCAATGGAATAGACAAGAATATCTTCAGGTTGGTAAACAACTGTGAGGTGGCTAAAGATGCTTGGGACATTCTCAAAACCACTCATGAAGGCACCTCTAGAGTGAAGATGTCTAGACTACAGTTGCTCACCACCAAGTTTGAAAATTTAAGGATGAAAGAAGATGAAAATATTCATGAATATCATATGAGTATCCTTGAAATTGCTAATGCCTCAGGAGCCCTGGGAGAGAAGATGTCAGATGAAAAATTAGTAAGGAAAATACTCAGGTCACTCCCTAAGAGATTTGCTATGAAGGTGACAACCATAGAAGAGTCTCAAGACATCTCCAATATGAGAGTTGATGAGCTAATTGGTTCCCTCCAGACATTTGAGATGGGAATGTGTGATGGATCTGAAAAGAAAACCAAAAGCATATCCTTCATGTCAAACACTGAGGAGGAAAGTGGTCAGGATGTTGATGAAGATCTGGCAAATGATGTAGCAATGCTGGGAAGACAGTTCAACAGATTGTTGAAAAAGATGGATGTAAGAGCTAAGGCAAATGTCAAGAACATCTCATCTGACATCAGTAAATCCAATAGTGATGGAAGAAGAACAAGGTCAGATGATAAGCCCAAAGAAGGAAAAGGAGTACAATGCCATGAATGTGATGGGTATGGACACATCATAACTGAATGTGGAACCTACCTCAAGAAATAGAAAAAGAGTCTTACTGCCACTTGGTCTGATGAGAGTGAAACAGAAGAGTCTGCAAATCTGGTGACTGCCTTGACTGGAAGATGGGGTTCTGATGAAGACTCAAGTGATGATGAAGTAACCTTTGAAGAGTTGGCCACTACCTACAGAAAGTTGTGTCACAGAAGTGCAGAGGTGTGTAAACAAGTTGAAAGCCAAAAGAAGGTAATAACTCAACTGGAGAATGAGAAGGTAGAACACTTGGAAACCATCTCCAAATTAAAAACAGAAGCAGAGGTTCTGAATGCCAAACTAGATGAGAATCAGCAAGTTGAAAGCCAGAAGAAAGTGATAGTACAACTGGAGAATGAGAAGACAGAACATGTGGAAACCATCTCCAAGTTAAAAACTGAAGATGTGTTCTTGAATTCTAAACTGGAAGAGATGACCAAGTATGTAAGAATGTTAAATAATGGATCTGACTCCTTAGACAAGATTCTCCAGACTGGACAAATAACAGGAGACAAATATGGCATTGGGTATAATGAATCTAAGCCTGAGTGCAGTTACACTGGTGGCAAACCTAAATCCAAACTCAAGAGCAGCCATATTAAAAGAAAACCTGAGATGTCACATCATATGTCACAACATCGTAAGGGAATACAACAGAAAAGGAAACACCAAAGATGGAGATGCCATTACTGTGGAAAATTTGGCCACAAAAAGCCCTTCTGCTATAAGCTGTATGCTTATCCTAGACCTGTTCATCATCAGACTCACCATCAACCTAGACCCAAACATCACAGGCCTGTCAACAAAAAGCAATGACTTCCTAAGACTAATGTTACAAGTCTAATAGCTTACACTTCCTTCAGAGTTTCAGCCAAAGAAGATTGGTATTTTGATAGTGGGTGCTCCAGACACATGACTGGAAACAAAGGCCTGCTAACTGGCCTTCATCCTTATGCCACGAGCTATGTAACCTTTGGTGATGGAGCAAAGGGTGAAATCAAGGGGATAGGTAAGCTTGATTGCCATGGAGTTCCTGAACTTGACAAGGTCCTACTTGTTAAAGGCTTGACTGCAAATCTAATAAGCATAAGTCAACTATGTGACCAAGGTCTAAATGTTAACTTCACTAAAACTGAATGTCTGATTACTAACAAAGAAAGTGAAGTGATCATGAAAGGAGTCAGGACCAAAGACAACTGTTACATGTGGAGCTCTCAAATTGGTCATTCCTCAAAGTGTACCTTAGTCAAAGAAGAACGAGTGAAGACATGGCATCAAAGTTTGAGCCATCTGCATCTTAAAGAGATGAAGATGATTATATCTGTTAGAGGAACTCCCAAATTGAAGATTGATGAAAGAAAAGTCTGTGGGAAATGTCAGACAAGGATGTCACACCAGAAACTCAGACATGACATCACTTCCAAAGGTTTTAAACTCCTCCATATGGATTTAATGGGACCCATGCAGGTGGAAAGCCTTGGTGGGAAGAAGTATGCAGTGGTGGATGACTTCTCCAGATACACCTGGATAAAAAAAATCTGATATGTTTGAAGTCTTCAAAGATTTTTTTCTAAAACTTCAAGAAGATACAAGGAAGATGGATCCCAAAAGTAATGAAAGATTATTTCTGGGCTACAACAGAGCATATAGAGTCTTTAATTCCAGAACCAAAGTAATGATGGAATCTATTAATTGTGTGGTTGATGACCAACAGACTGATGTCACAAACGATGTGAAGACATCTCTGAATGATCCCCCAACTGATTTCTCAGACAAGGTGAATGAACCTCCTCAAGCTAAACCTGACAAAGTCAACAAGGGACCTTCCATCAAAGTTCAGAAGGATCATCCCAAAGATCTCATTCGAAGAGATCCAAGAAAAAAGGATCACAACTAGATCAAGGGAAGTGATCTCAAATGACTACTTGAAAGAGGAAGTATATGTTGAACAGTCTAAAAGGAATGTGTACAGATTGAAGAAAACCCTATATGGTTTGAAGCAAGCTCCTAGGGCTTGGTATAAGAGACTCATAGTGTTCCTCACTAACAATGGTTACAAGAGGGGAGGTATTGACAAGATCCTATCTGTGAAGAATAAAAGAGAAAAGCTCATGGTGACTCAAATAGATGTGGATAATATTGGGTATGATGGAAGGTCAGATCAAATGGTAGAACATGGTGTTAGACAAATGCAGTCTAAGATTGAGATGAGCCTTGTTGGACTTGGACTACAAGTCAAGCAGATAGAAGAGTTTATTTTTCTATCTCAAAGCAATAATGCCAAGAACAAGGATAAGAAGGCTGGCATGGAGAATGCAGATCAGAAAAGGACACCTGCTCCTACACATTTGAAAGATGAAAATAGTGTTTGTGCTATATATCAAGCTGAATACATAGCAGCTGGAAGTAGCTGTTCTCAACAGGGTTGGTTGAAACAAATGTTGATTGAATACAATGTTACACAAGATGTCATGACATTGTACTATGACAACCTGAGTGCTATAACTATTTCCAAAAATTCTATTCAGCACAGCAGGACTAAGCACATTGATATTTGTCAACACTTCATTAGAGAATTTGTGGAAGAGAAAATCATAGCACTGAAGCATGAAATGCAATTAGCTGACAAATTTACAAAGGCTTGGGATGCTAATCAGTTTGAATGTTTAAGAGGGAAATTGGGGATTTTTATTCATGAGAATTTATAGCAATTAAAGTGGAGTGGAAAAGGTAATAAAAATATTGTCTTCCCTCTTAAAAGAAAGTGCCACATTTATGGTAAATCATTACCTAGTATTGGAACTAGTATCTATGTCATTTCCACAGGCTACCTCAACACAACCATCTCCATCTTCATTCAACTTCTCATACAACCTCTGCTAGGGCAACAACATTTCTCTCAAAAGTTCAACAAAATGTCACAACATCCCTCATCCTCTAGATAAAAACCCACTCACAAAGCAAGGACTCCCTCCATGGAGTTTCTGGATGAAGATATTTTGGAGGTTATTCCTCTCTCTGTTATTCAAGGCGACGTCCCTGGCCCTTCTTTCACGACTGGGAACAATCAAGGTAACATTCCTGATAACCCTCCTCCTAAGGATGACATGCACTATATAAATCGTGTCATTAGGAACCTGGTAACTAGGATTTTTAACGAAGGGCATGCAGTCAAGGGTGTATCGACCCCTCTGTCTAGAAGGGACCCCTCACCTGAGGTGGAACCCCAAACTGAGAAAGATGATGATTCATCTAGATCAGAGAAAGACATGGCTGCTGAGGGACTATGCTCTCTGGGTAAAACCTCCTAGTAAGAAACCAGTAGATGTGTCTCATGAAACTGTTGATTTGGAGGAAGAGAGTTCAGAAGAAGAAGATGACACATTGGTCCATCATGTGAAACCAAGTGTTGCAAAGAAACTGAAGACCAGAAAAGGGAAGACTGTGGCTGAGATGTTGACAGCCAGAACAGGTAAGAAGGTTGCTGGTGTAGGACCCTCTTAATCATGGAGTAAAGTATAGGTCAAGAAGAGGAAGATCAGAGAAAGCTCTGATTCTGAAGATGATGTCGAAGACGATGTCCTAAACATCTCTCCTGCTAAAAGGCAGACTGTTAAACAGTCTCCAGCCAAGGTTGCAGTTGTGCATTTAGACAACATTTCCTTCCATCTGGAAGACGGTGCTTCCAAGTGGAAGTTTGTTAATCAAAGGAGAGTTGTTGTTGAGAGGGAGCTAGGGAAGGAGGCTGTAGAAGTGAAGGAAGTTATGTAATTGATAAAGATTGCTGGTCTGATGAAAACTGTTGTTGCTTTGCCCCAATGTTTTGAAGGGTTAGTGAAAGAGTTTGTTGTGAATATCCCAGAGGATATTTCTGACAAGAGTAGTAAAGAATTCTATCTACAAGGTCTTTGTGAGAGGTAGGTGTGTAAGGTTCTCCCTAACCATAATCAATAAGTTCCTAGGGAGAGGAATTGAAGGAGGTGTGGAGTTAGAGGCTACAGACAATGAAGTCTGTAGGACAATTACTGCTGGCCAAGTCAAGGAATGGCCAAGTAAGAAGCATCTATCAGCTGGCAAGTTAACTATTAAATATGCCATCTTGCACAAGATTGGTTCAGCCAACTGGGTGCCAACAAACCATATCTCAACCATCTCTAATGGTCTTGGAAGAATCATCTATGCTATTGGAACCAAGCTCAACTTTAATTTTGGAAGGTTCATGTTTGAACAAATTATTAGACATGCCTCCACTAATGCAGTAAAGCTGCCTATTGCCTTTCCATCTATCATTTGTGGAATTATCTTAAGCCATCAACCTGGTATTCTAAACACAAGTGATACTCCCAGCAAAAGGAAGCCTCCACTGTCCATTCACTACAAGTTATTTGAAGGGAGCCATGTCAATGATGTTGTCATGACATCTGCAAGGAAGGAGCCAACCTCTTAAGGTGGCTTGATTGCTCAATTGAAGGAAACTTGTAAGGAGCTGGAAACTGGGATAAGGGTTGCCAAGGCTAGGAAAGAGGCTTTAGAGGTTCTCATTAGTAGCCTGGAGCAGGAAGAGATGGATAAGGTTGGTACAACCAAGGAGTCAGATGCCCATACCTCAAGTGAGAGGTCCAATTCTCAAGATCAATCTAGTGGCAGTTCTGAATCTGAAGGTGAAGAAGATGCTACTTCCTCAAACTAGATTATAATGGTCCCCCTGTTATGAAGACTGTGTGTTTTGGATGTTGTTCTGGATGATGTTTTGGCTGTTTTGGATGCTGGATAATGTGTTGTTTTTTTTTGTTAATGTTTGTAATTTTTGGCAGTCCTTACTGATGCCTTGATGTAATATTTGGGCTCTTGATGAGTTCCATGGATTTCTAATTATCTCAGCTATTGCAGCTGTGTATAATTATGGTTTGTATCTCCTAACATCTATGTTTTAACATTTTATATGTTATAACATCTCTTGTGACATTCTCTGCTAGGCTGATTGACATTTATTTTGTCTAATTGGTCACCTTTGGTCTATTTTGACTAAAAAGGGGGAGAAGTGAATATGTGGAGAGCTGCAGTTAAATATGTGGAGCTGTGTGGGGATGTATATGGAGAACTGCAGTTAGTATGTTTGTGCTGGTGGAGCTGAACAGATGAACAACTGATGTTGAAGGAGATGTCAGAGGGTAACTCTGAATGTTACAGGTGCTGAAAGAGATGTCTTTATTGAACAGACTTAGGGGGAGAAGAATTACCCACGTGCATTTGTGTGTTTTACTAGTTGCTATTATAGCTAGTAATTTTGTTTGCTTCTGCTGCTGCTTAAACGTTGTTATGCTGTTTAACTGCTAATGTGTTTTTCTTGTGAAGAAAATGGATAGATATATGTTTTAGCCAAAATTTGCGAAAGGGGGAGTTTGTTGGTTCTAAGTGTTGGCAGCAATATTGGTAAAACAAAGAGTGTTCACAAGATGTTACTTATGATGTCTTAACATAAGATATCTTGTACCTGCTGGATGTTGAAAATATAATTATGCAGGATTGTTTCAGGATGTCATACCCGATCTCATGACATATGATATTATGTACCTGCTGGATATTTAAAATGGAATTATGCAGGATTGTACCAGGATGTCAGACCCGATGTCATGACATCTGTATACAGAATATTCAGTCTGAATGTTATGTATTATGTGATTGCGCTTTTAATGGTAATCTATGTTTGATTGATGAGTTAATTGCAAACGCAATCAATCAATGATTACAATATGATTTAGCTTATTTTCCAAAGAGATCTAACCAACTTTCATAAGAAGATTTGAATGGAAAATAGGTTTAGGGTTTTATGATGTCCAAGCCCAGCTGAAAGCTTCTATAAAAAGGACATGGAAAACCTGATTTGATACACAAGAAATACAGAGCGAAATATTGAGAGAGAATAAGGGTTTTAGTCTTGTGTGGTCGTGTGACTTGTAAGCCTTTCAATTCATCCATAGATGATTGAATTGGTCTGATTTTTGAGTTGTAATTTGTCACTCAAAGCTTTTAAGCATGAGTGTGTGTCTACTTGATTGAAGCTGCTAAGTAAGATCAAGTGTGTGTCTTTGAAGAGTGTCTTCTTTTCATAAGCAATTCTTTTTTAATATCACTGGTGTGATTGAGGAGGAGTGAGTGGGATCTCATACCTAAGAGTTCTTAGGTAGAAGTCATACGGGTAGAGATTAGGTGAAAAAGACTGTAACTTGTGTAGTTTACTGAGAGTCTTTGAACTGATTCTATTTAGTGGATTTCCTTCCTGGCTTGGTAGCCCCCAGACATAGGTGAGTTGCACCGAACTGGGTTAACAATTGCTTGTGTCTCTTGAATTATTATTCTTTATCTTTATCCTATTTGTATTATTCAGATATTAGTGTCGTGACATTACCTTCGACATCTCATATCTGATACCAGAATTTCAGCATCAACTACAACATTGGCTTTACCCAGATGGTAACTCAAGCCAAAATCATAATCCTTCTAAAATTTTAGCCATCTCATCTGCCTCATATGCAACTCTTTTTGATCGAACAAGTACTTCAAACTCTTGTGGTCATTAAACACTTTAAATATGGAACCAAACAAATAATGCCTCCAAACTTTAACACAAACACCACGACTGAAAACTCTAGATCATGCGTAGAATAACTCCTTTCATGAACTTTAAACTGTCTAGAAGCATAAGCTACAACCTGACTATTTTGCATCAGCACACCACCTAGAACCATATTTGAAGCATCATAAATACACAACAAATGGTTCACTCGGACTTGGCAAAATTAAAATGGGAGCGTACATCAAATTCCTTTTGAGTTCTTGAAAACTCTCCTCACAGTGCACATCTCAGACATAAGCTTGACCATTTGGGGTTAACTGAGATAAGGGTAAAGCTAGATTTGAAAAGCCTTCAATAAATCTCCTGCAATAACCAGGCAAAACCAAAAAACTTCTTATCTCTGTGACAGACTTCAGAGCCTCCCACCGCAACACTACATCTATCTTCAATGGATCAACGAAAACACCACCATTAGAAATCACAAGCCCAAGGAAACTCACCTCTCACAACCAGGACTCAGACTTCGATAACTTCGCATACAACTTGTAGTGGGGTATTCGTTACCATTAAAGATATTTACTAAATCTAAGGTAAACCATACAAGTTGAGTCGCCACCGCACTTCTATTTATCCAAAGGAATGGTTAGAAAGCGAACAAAAACCTAAAAGTTTTATCGAATCAAAAACTAGTAAAAATGTCAGAGATCTGGGTAAGGGGGTTGGTTATGCAATGGGAAGGTTTTAAGCACCCAAAACATCCTAGGTACTCCTAGGGATCCCTTTTCATATTTGTTGTAAGGTTGGTATTTTGTGAAAATTTATTTGTGCAAACATGATTGAAGAGATGAGAAGAGAATATACAAGTTATTTACATTTTGTGTTTGGATGGATAAACCCATTGCCTACGTACCATCTAAAAAAAGATTAGGATCAAAACCTCGTAGTTCGGGGTAAAAATCTCAAAATGAGTTGGTGAATTGATTGGTCCAAAAGCCTTAAGGTCTTTTGTTATCCAAGGGAGAAAACTCAACCCAAAACCACAAATCCACCATGTGAGGATAACTTCAACATGCTAGTGAGGGGTTAACCCTATAATAAGCATGGAAGGCTCATTGTCCATCACTAAGGATATAGGTGAGTATTACATCTACCTCAAGGATAACTCAAACCTAATAGCTAAAGGTTATGAAAATTTCGATTAAGGAAGTGGCCATTGAAACCACCAAAAGGTATTTGAATGAGTTATATTTACCAATGAAAAGTATGTACAAAATATGGTCAAAGTTGGCTTAGAAGTTTAATTCAAAGTAAGTGTTATGAAAAATTTGAAAATCAAAAGCATAAGGCTTAGGTTTCTAATGTTTGAAAACAAATGTTAAATGTTTGCACAAAAGTTTTGGCTTGGGTTAGAGTGGAGGGAAGAAGAAGAATGGCTAAAGTCCTAATCATACAAGAGATAAGGGATAAGAAGTAAGACCACAAATGGAGTTCCTCTCTTGAGATCATATTGATGATCCAAGTAGCTCCCATCCTTTGGAATATGCAAGCAAGATAAGCAAATACTCAAGCAATCAAGCACACAATCAAAACAAGCTCATAGGAATCTTCCAATGGCTTTTAGGTCTCTCTCTCTTAGAAGCTTATGGCAATGGTTCCTCAATTTGGCTCAATGTTGGAATTCCTAGCACAAGAAAACACACATCAAAAACTTCTATCAACAAACAAAGAATGAACAAGAAGGAGTGTAGAAGTTGGTCCTTTCAAAGTCCTCTTCAACATTTATAGCACTCTAAAGGCCCAATGCCTAGTTGCTCTTTGACTTTTATAGCACTCTAAAGGCTCAATGCCTAGTTGCTCTTTGACTCCAAATTTGCATAGGGAAAGTCCTAAATTCTAAGTCCAATTGTTCATTTCTTTGCATTTGGTCCACAATGAACAAAACAAAACACAAGCACAAGGATATATACACAATTATGTGCTCAAGTGAGCAAAAGGCAAATTGCATTAACATAAACATGTGCTCAAGTGAGCAAAGGAAAAAGCAAATGAATAAGATGTACAAGAATAGTAAATTGCATAAATGTAAAGAGCAAAAAGTAAATGTTAATAGTTAATGGTTAGTATTAGTAGTTAGTGTGCCAAAAGGCAAATTTAGCGCTATGTTAAGCAATCGTAATTGGACTTATGTAGAAGTCACACCTATCTGAGGCCGGTCAATAATAATGTAGGCAACAACACAAGTTAGAAGTCTTGATTAGTGAACCAAGTTCCAACAACTTGCCATGCCAAAAAAAGAAGATGAGAAATGATCTTGTATTGGTTTAAGTCCTTTGCATGATTTAGAAAGCAATCTATCCTTAATGCAAAGCCATTCACTTATCATTTGATCAAGATGAATTAGATTTGAATCAAGGAAGATTAAACCTTCCTAATCAATGCTAACTTATCAACCTTTAACTCATTGATCAAAAAAAGAAAAGGAGAAGAAGAAGATGGATAATGGGAATGAAGAAAATAAAGTGCATTAAATAAAATGGAAGGTACCAATCCACAAATGTTGACCAAAGATAGAGAAGATCAAGGTCAAACCAAAAAAACAGAAGTGAGATGAAGATTGGAAGTCAAGAAATAAACAAACTAGAAATTAAAAGAGAAATAATGCAATTGGTCCCATATTTTTTGGACCAATAATAAAAGAGATATGAATTTTTGAAAATGAGATGGAATAAAAAAATAAAAATGGATAATTCAGAAATTAGAAAAAACCACGTGCATTGGATGGATCCTCATTAATTGACGTGGAGGATCTAATGGCAATGAGCTGCGCGCGTACCATAGTCCAAGGTCAATGAGAAACATAATGAATTAAATAAAGTCATAAGATCTGATGGCTATGATATAAACTGGAGATCAGATCCAAGGGCTCACAATTGATCTGGCAATGAGACGGTGGCCAGCGCCACCGTCTTCTCCGGTGAGCTCCGGTGAAGATAAAAAAAACACAGAGTTTCAAATGCTAACTAAAATGAACGATCCAGGCACCATTCGAAAGGTGAAGTGATGTACATCACTCCTATGCCACTCACTTCCACTCTAGATTCCTATTAAGAGAGAAATCAGAGATGGAAGTTTGGTGGTGTTCAACTGAACTTGCTCGATTTCAACAATTAAGCACACAATAATGATGCCTCTATAGAGAGGACTTCAGACAACACAATATCAAGGCAAATGGAGCAATGTATGATGAGATTCGAAGCAAAATTCAGTGGAGCAAAACCTTTGGATTATGAAGAATTGAGTCACTCTCTTTGGTTCCTTTTGCAAACAGAAACTTCAATATATCAAATGATGAAGGTCTTGGAACTTTAGATCTGAAGATTCAACCAAATGCAATTGAATTTCAGATCTGAATTTTTGGAGAAAAATGGAATTGTTCTTTTAGGTATGGCTAGGTGTAGCACCTCAAATTTGCACCCATCATTGTACATGCATTCTCATATTAGGTCATAGCATATCATGGTCCACTGCATAGCATTGCATTGCCCCATTTGCCTCAAGTGCAAGCCAATCAAGAAATTAGGTCAAAGTGATCAGGAGATCAGTCAACCAAGCAAGCAAGGGTGTTTCTCAAGGAGCCAAGGCCTTAGGGTTTGTCCATCATGCTCACATGTCTTGGGGGTCCATTTGAAATGTTTAAGTCAAAGATGGGATGTTCAGAAGCCATCAGTTCATGCACAATCAGTCAAAAACCCTAGAAAAGTCAAAGTTGGTCAACTGTGGTTGATTTTATGGTTTTGATGGATGGATTTGGTTTGAGAGAGCTTATTCATGTCCCAATAGGCCTCATATATCATGGCAATCAACATCATTGAAGAATCTGAAGCCAAACAGAAAATTTCCAAAAATAGAAAGTGGACCTGTAATTTTAACTGCCAAAAATGGAAACTTCTTGATCCCAAACTTACATCATGATACAAGCTTCAAGTGAATTTTTGCCCAACATGAAAGTTGAAGATCTTGTTCTCCCATTTCCAAAAAGTCCAAGAACTCTCAATTCCCATGCATGGTTGTCAAGATATGATCAAATCATTTTCACAAAATCTTGAACTTCAAAAGGCCATATCTCTCAAACCATTTGGCCAATTTTGGTGGGGTTTTTTCCTACAAACCACATTTCATCTCCTCTTTCCAAAAATATAAATTTAATGAGCCAAAACATTGCCAATCAAAATGGCACTTTTGGACCTAGCATGTGTGAATTTCAAGAGAGGTGCATTTTTGACTTTGTGAAATAAGCATTTTCCATTCAAGTGACCATTTGGAATTGGTTCATAACATGATTTCTGACTTGTGCAAAGCCCAATTCGAGCAGCATGCTACCATTATACCTCCATTTGTTCAAAAGTGGCAAAATTGCAAGATTAGCAATTTGTTTGATTTGAGTTAAACATGTTCAGCATTCAATTAGCATTGCTTAAACAGAAATATATAAGGATATTTTCTGTCATTTGAGCAACCCTAGCAGCCATCTAACCACAAAAATTCACTCTCTCTCAAAATTCATTTTTGCTTGCATTTTCCAAATTCTTCAAAAAAACATCAAAGAACTCGAGCAGGCCATTGTCTATTCATCATCCAAGCATCATTGTGGACACTTTGCAACCATATTTTCCCAACTGTAAGCAGCCCAAAATCACTGTTCCATTGGAAGCTTAGCCATGGCAGAACTCGATTCAAGCTTTTACAAGGGTTGCTGAGCCACGATTACTACACCATTCAACTTGTAGAAGCATACTCTTCAACTGTTTCAAGCATTGGCAAGCAAATAACACCTGAATCTCCATCTGCACTTCCAAATTGGTCAGTTTTCGATCTACTTGTTTTTCTAAACCATGCTATGTGTTAAATAGATCTTAGTATGCTGAGTCCAATGAACTTTGTATCATGTAAAATGGTTAGGTATGTTGCAAGAAATCTGGAAATGAAAGATGATGTTCATTTGAATTTTTGTTCGATTCTCTCTCCATAGTTTGTTTTGATGAAAATTGATGTTGGATTTTGCTTTGCCATGCTTGGATGAACATGTATGTGTGCTTATTATTCATTTCTAGGCATGTTTGTTCTTGAGCAAAGTTTTGATGTTGAAATTCTTTGGTTCGATTCATGAATATGGCTATGTTTTAATGAAAATTGATGCTGGATCCTTGTTTGCCTTGCCATGCTGAATGTTTCTGTGTAACCAATTTTAATTTCTGGAAATTTTTCTGAAGAGCTCGATTTAGGGATGAAGGTTGTTGTTACTGTTTGATAAACCCTAGATATCTTCATCCTTGCCCAGATTTTGGTGTTTTTAACGTGTGCATGGTACTGTGTAAACATGAACCAATAGAAACATTTCGTGCTGTAGCCCAAAACGGTGTCGTTTTATTTAGTGAGTTCCCGAATTACACAATTGCCATTTTCGTTTTAATACTTCCAATTATTTCATTTAAATTTTAATGTTTATTTCATTTTGTTTACTCATTTTGCAAAATTCATAACTTGTTCATTTCAATTCCAAATTCAGTGGGAATTTTTGCATCATATCCACATGAATGTCTACTTTTTTATCATGATTTTTAATAATTTTTTGGGTGGCTGGATTTTTAATGGCTCTAGGGTTTGTAACATGTGACCAATTTCTACACCTTTTGCCAAAACCATTGTGAAATGATGAGGATGCATCCATTTGATTTGAAATTTTTTTGTGCTTAATCTACACTCATTCATGTTTATTTTGGTGTAAAGATCATGATTTTAGCTTATGTGGTTTGAGAGTTGTGATTTTTTTGAAGTAGGGTGTGACAACTTGTGTCACACCATGGTTGTGCAATTTCATGAATTTTGATGACATGCTTCCTGGCCTCCAATTGACCTAAATTTTTGCATGAACCTTCTTTTATGTGTCTAGTTGACTTGTAATTTTTCTTGGAATTAATTGTGCTATTTTCCATTTGTTTGAGATTTTTCTTCCCTGCCTAGTCAAATGTTGACTTTGTGTGACACATTTTGCCATTCCATTTGGGAAATTCTCATACTTTATTGGATGATCATGAAATTTTACATGTGCATACTAGACATCTTAAGCTTTGCCATGGTGTTGATCCCATTCATTTCTCATCTGTTATCATGGAGTTATGATTTTTTGAAGTTGATACATGTTTGTTTGACTTCTTTGTGCATGCTTGAAATTGTTTTGACTTCCTGATTTTAGTTGACCACCTTCCACTTGTCCAAATAAGATGAAATTTGACATGCTTACCATGCTAGGTGTTAGGATTGATCATGATTTATTTGGTGATTTTTGAAAATGTTTGAGTTGACTTTTGTTGCAAGTCATTCTGTTGATTTCTTTGAGTTATCCCTTGCCATGCTTTGACTTCCTTTGCTTGTGAATTGATGATGATGCATGATATGAACATGAAACCAATTGGGATTGCTCCTTATATGTTTGAACTTGGTTTTGATTGGGCATTGCTTGCTGTTTTGACTTTTTCATTCTCTTTTGACCCTAGGCTTGCCCTAGTGGTCCTGGTACTCACTTTTGAGTTTATGTTTTCAGGTTGAACACCAAATGACCAATGAGACCTTTTCTTTTTGATTAAGCTTGATTGTTTATCATGAGCTAACCTTTATTTTGTAGGTGGCTTGACTCATATGATTTGAGTCTTGTGCTTTGCACATTGGTCCCTCTGGGTTGACTGTTGTTTCCCAATTCCTTTTGCTTTAACTGTTGAACTGTGTACTGATCTGTTTGACCATTTCAGGTACCATTAGTTGCTTAAGTTCTTTGAACTTGCTTTGCTTTGCTATTTAGCAACTTGCTTGAGGTATAATTCCTTTTTCTTCATGTAGTCTGGAAGACCTGGCCTGTTACTTGGCCAGGCAACTGTCTGAAGTCCTCCTTAAGAGGCAATGTTTGTGTATGTTTAATTTGTCCTTGTACAGAGTCAAAGACCTCCTAAGTGAAGAGGCAATTGGCAGAACCCAAGGGATATGCAACCTATCCCCTGCTATTCTGTGTGTCTTCTGCTTTGCTCACACCACTGTGTTGATGCATTGCAGATACGAACCCAAGATCTTGTACAACTGTACAGTTGAGTCAGTATCAAATGTGTAGAAGGGTTCCCACCTTCTGAACCCACACATTCTTGTCTTAAGCTCTCCCAGGCCAGGGATAAGAGCTGTGAAGTCTTATCTTCACTCACCTTTCATCTGCTTCACCTTAGCCCCTCAATGGCAAGGTTAAGAGCACCATTTACCCAGTTCCAGAGGTTTGTTTGTTGAGGTTGATATGACCCCTCGACTAAAACCTAACCCTTGTGTGAGCCTCTTGTGTGTATATAGTGTGTCCTACCTGTGCTTGTATGTTTGTTTGACTTGCTTCCTGTGCAAGTTAGGTTTAGACTAATCCTTGTTTGCTTTCGCCCTCGTTGCGATCCTTTCTCTCGCCCTCGTTGCGATCGAGACTTTCCCTTTCTCTTGCCCTAGTTGCAATCGAGACCTTTGTCCCTCCGTAGCCGAACTACGGCAACTCTGATTCTCATGTCCAGATGAGATACGTAGGCACGAGATGCGATGTCTTGTCGAGTTTGACTAACCACTAACCCTAATTCTTTTCTCTCGCCCTCGTTGCGATTGAGACCTCCCCTTTCTCTTGCCCTAGTTGCAATCGAGACCCTTGCTTCCTGTGCAAGTTAGGTGTGTGTGTGGCTTGCTTCCTGTGTAAGTCATGTCTAGGATAGGTTGGCCCGCGTGCCAGTTAGCTAGAAACCTTAACTTAGGGACGACCTTGGCATGACAACATCTAGGCTCGAGTCGTAGTCTCCCTAGTGTTGTGTCTCCCTCTGTTATCTGGTTAGGCTAGATCCTTTGTCCCTACTGTAGCACCTCAAATTTGCACCCATCATTGTACATACATTTTCATACTAGGTCATAGCATATCATGGTCCATTGCATAGCATTGCATTGCCTCTTTTGCCTCAAGTGCAAGCCAATCAAGAGAATTAGGTCAAACTGGTCAGGAGATCAGTCAGTCAAGCAAGCAAGCACAAATTCCGTTGAGCCAAGGCCTTAGGGTTGGTCCAACATGTTCACATGACTTGAGGATCCATTTGAAGTGTTTTGGTCAAGGTTTGGATGTTCAGAAGTCATCAGTCAATGCACAATCAGCCAGAAACCCTAAAAGTCAACTGTTGGTCAACTGTCCATTTAATCAGTGATTTGATGATTGGATTTGGTTTGAGAGAGCTTATTCATGTCCATATAGGCCTCATATATCATGTCAAACACCATCATGGAAGAATTTGAAGCCAGATCATAAATTTCCAAAAATGGAAACTGGACCTGTAACTGAAACTTACCAAAAATGGAAAGTCTTGATCCTCAAACTTACATCATGATACAAGCTTCAAATGAATTTTTGCCCAACATGAAAGTTGAAGATCTTGTTCTCCCATTTCCAAAAAGTCCAAGAACACTCAATTCCCATGTATGGTTGGCAAGTTATGATCGAATCGATTTCAGAAATTCTTGAACTTCAAAAGGCCATATCTCTCAAACCATTTGGCCAATTTGGGTGGGGTTTTTTCCTACAAACCACATTTGATCCCCTCTTTCCAAAAATGTAACTTTCATGTACCAAAACCTTGCCAATCAAAATGGCATTTTTTGACTTGTTTCATTAAAATTCAAGTTTGACCAATGGTTGACTTTTGAAAATAATCATTTCTAACCAATTCTACCAATCAAACATGTTCTGAAAATGCATTTAAAATATGTTTGCAAGCCCATTCTTGTGCAGTACATGAAGCCATGCCTAGTTTGCTTGAATTTTGGGAAGAAAGTACAAGTTTCACCAAACCTATCCCACAAATCCATGGACCATGCCTTGTACATCAAAACAGAAGATTTTTACCTCATTTTCTGTCATGAAAAACCAGCTGCAGCCAGCATAACCAACAGAAAAAACATTGGTTCTCTCATTCTCTCAAAAAATCACATTTGGTGCATTTTCAAAAACCAGTCCAAAAACTTCCAAAGAACTGAGCACTGCCTGGCTTAAAACACTATCCTTTCATCATTTTGAACCAGTAGCAGTCACCAAAACCAGCAAGAAAACCTTGGTTCACATTCTCTCAAAAACTTCATTCTTGGCATTTTTCCAAAGCCTGTCCAGAACTCTCAATGAACCAAACTTTGCCTTACATCAAACACCATCCAAGCATCATTTTGAAACCAGTAGCAGCCACACAAATCACTTGGTCTGAGCAGAAAAAAACTGATATTCCCTAAAAGCCATCTTTTGCATTTTGCATTTTTCTTGAGAAAACACCAAAGAGCCCGAGCCATACTTGTTTGTGCCATCATTCATGATCCTATTGGGAGCTATTGCAGGCAAGGAAATGCAGCTGTAACTACCTTTTCACTACTGTCTTCTCCAAGCACTCATCCATGACAGTCCAAACTTTAAGCCATTTCAAGGGTTTCTGAACCAAACCACCTTCACCAATCATCACTTGAAGACCTAAGGTGCATCTGTTTCAAGCCAAGCACACGAAATATCAACTGAATCCCAACTATTCTACAAAATAGGTGAGTTTTCAACCTCAACCTTTTCAAAAATCATGATGTACATCTTATAGGTCTTTTCACCATGAATACAATGGGCTTTGATTCATAAAAAATGATTGCATATTGAGGAAAATACATGGATTTAAAGTTTCACCCTCAAATATGTTTTTGTTTGGTTCTTGATTGTTAGTACGTTTTGATGAAAAATGATGATGGATTCTTGTTGACCTTGCCGTGCTGATCATGTCTGTATATTTAATTGCCATTTCTGAAAATAATTTTGACGAAATCGAATTGGGGATGAAGATGACATAACTGTGTAGAAACCCTAGTTCTTCAATGCATTTTCCAGATTTTCCCCATGTTTCACGTGCTGCATAGCCATTTAACCCAGAGCCAATCAAAACATTTCCTTTGCATCCCCAAAACGCAGCGCTTCATTTACTTTTCCAAGTAATTTCAAAAATGCCACTCAGCGTGGCATGTGGCCCATTGGAATATGTTGTTTTGCAATGTTTTATTTCACTTGATCACCCATCTTGTAAAATCCATAACTTGTTCATTTTTAATCCGAATTTCATGGGATTTTTTGTGTTGTGTTCATCATGGTCTCTACTTTTTTATCATAATTTTTCCAGATTTTTTGATCAATGGATTTTAATTGGTATTAGGGTTTGTGACATGTATGCATATTTTGTACACTTTGCCAAAACATTTGTGAAATGATGAGAATGTATCCAATGGCTCCCAAATTTTTTGTGCTTAAACTAGACACACTCATGGTGATTTTGGTGTAGAGTTTGTGAATTTATCTTATGTGGTTTGAGAGTTATGATTTTTTTGAATTAGGGTGTGACAATTTGTGTCACACCATTGATGTCCAACTTCATGATTTTCATTACCATGCTTCTTGACCTCAAAATGGATTGAATTTTTGCATGAACCTCCTCTTGTATGTCTAGTTTACATGTGATTTTTTGTGGATTTATTTGTGGCATTTCCTAATTGTTTGAGATTTTCTCCCCTGCTTGGTCATATGTTGACTTTTTGTGACACTTGTTCCCATTTCATTTGTGAAATTCTCATACTTTATTGGATGGACATGAAATTTTACATGAGATAACTAGACATCCTAAGCTTTGCCATGGTTTTAGTCCCATTCATTTATCATATGCTATCACTGATTTATGAATTTTCTAAGTTGATGCATGTTTGGTTGACTTCTTTGAGCATGTTCAAAATTGCTTTGACTTTCTGATTTTCATTGACTGCCTTCCACTTGTCCAAATGAGATGAAATTTGACATGCTTACCATGCTGTGGGTTGAGATTGATCATGATTTATTTGGTGATTTTTGGAAATGTTTAAGGTTGCTTTTGAGTTAAGTCTTGCTGTTGACTTCTATGAGCTCCTAAATGCCATGTTTTGACCTAATTTGTTCATGAAATGATGATGATGATTGATATGAATGTGAACCCAATTGGTCTTGTTTCTTAATTGTTTGAACATGATTTTGGTTGACTTTCATTTTCTGTTTTGACTTTCTCATTCCTTTTTGACCCTAGGCTTGTCCTAGTGGTCCTCTTACTCACTTTTGAGCTTGTGTTTTCAGGTTGACCAACAAATGACCAATGAGACCAATTCTTTTTGATTGAGCTTGCTTAAATATCATTGTCTAACTTGTTTGTTTTGTAGGTGGCTTGGCCCACATGCCTTGATCCTTGTGCCTTGCACATTCATTTGCTTCTGACTGACTGTTGACTTCTGTTTCCTTTTGCTTTGTTTTGAAGTTGCATGCTAACATCTGCTTGACTGTTTCAGGTGCTTTTAGTTGCTCAGTTCCTTGTGAACTTTTGCTTTGCTTTGCTTGTATAAGCAATTTGCATTGAGGTATACTTCTAATCTTCATGTAGTCTGGAAGACCTGGTCTGTTACTTGGCCAGGCAACTGTCTGAAGTCCTCCTTAAGAGGCAATGTTTGTGACTGTTTACTTTTGTCCTTGTATAGAGTCAAAGTCCTCCTAAGTGAAGAGGCAATTGGCAGAACCCAAGGGATATGCAATCTATCCCCTGCTATTCAGTGTGTCATCTGCTTTGCTCACACCACTGTGTTGATGCATTACAGATAAAAACCCAAGATCTTGTACAATTGTACAGTTGAGTCAGTTTTAAATGTGTAGAAGGGTTCCCACTTTCTGAACCCACACATTCTTGTCTTGAGCTCTCCCAGGCCAGGGATAAGAGCTGTGAAGTCTTATCTTCACTCACCTTTCATCTGCTTCACCTTAGTCTCTCAATGGCAAGGTTAAGAGCAACATTTACCCAGTTCCAGAGGTTTGTTTGTTGAGGTTGATATGACCCCTCGACTAAAACCTAACCCTTGTTTGAGCCACTTGCTTGTGTATAGTGTGTGCTATCTGTGCTTGTATGTTTGTTTGACTTGCTTCCTGTGCGAGTTAGGATTGTTTGACTTGCTTCCTGTGCAAGTTAGGTTTTGCTTGGCTTGCTTCCTGTGCAAGTTAAGTGTGTGTGTGGCTTGCTTCCTGTGCAAGTCATGACTAGGATAGGTTGGCTCCCTGTGCAAGTTAGCTAGAAACCTTAACTTAGGGATGAATTTGCATGATAACATCTAGGCTCGAGTCGTAGTCTCCCTAGTTGTGTCTCCCTCTGTTATCTGGTTAGGCTAGTCCTTTATCCCTCCGTAGGGGAACTACGTCGCCCTGATCCTCATACCAGATGAGGTACGTAGGCAGGAGATGAGCAGATCTCTCCGGGCGCCTGTGTCTTTGTTTTGTCTGTTGTGTGCTTGGAAGCTGATGTAAGTCCATCGAGTGGCATTTGGGTTCCAGTGTGCGTGGGTTTTGGTTCGGATGCTGATGTAAGTCCAGTGATTGGCATTCAGGCTCCATGTTTGCCTTTTTGTGTGTGTTTTGGTTCGGATGCTGATGTAAGTCCAGTGATTGGCAGTCGGGCTCCACGTTTGCCTTTGCCTGTGTTTGTTTGTGTGCGTGTCAGCCGAGCTACGAATGCTCTGATTCTTCTCTCGTCCGAGGAGATACGTATGCATAGGATGCGATATCCTAGCGAGCATGTGTCTTTTCCCCAGTCCGAACTACTTCGACTCTGATGTCTATGCCTGATAGACTAAGTAGGCCCAGGATGCGATATCCTGCCGAGTCAGTTTCAGTCAGTTTCTTGTGTCTCTTTCAGCCAGCGTGCGTGTGAGTGTGAGCAGTGTTATAGCGACCATTTTCCTCCCTTTTGTGCGTGGATCCCGTAGAGTACTACGGATGCGTAGGGGTGCTAATACCTTCCCTTCGCATAACCGACTCCCGAACCCATTCTCTTTGGTCGCGAGACCATGTTCTTTCCTAGGTTTACTTCGAGCGTTTCCTTTCCCTCTTTTGAGATAAATAACGCACGGTGGCGGCTCTGTTGTTCTTGTTTTCCCGCCGGTTTTTCGCGCGATGCGACAGCTGGCGACTCTGCTGGGGAAATTAGAGAAGTTGACCTGTGCTGGTCCGTCTTCCCTAAGCGGGTCTCTCCTAGCGCTCTCTAGGTTAGGGTTTGGTTGCTTTGTGCTGTGTTCATTTATTGCATTCATTATTTACTGTTTGCGTTCATTGTCTATTGTTTGCATTTATGTTTGTAATTATGTTTGCATTCATATTCATCTGTTCACCTGGTTGGTTGTCTGTTTCTCTCTGTTGGGGTGGGAGTTACATGAGGTAAAAGGCCCAATACCCAGGCCATGAGTGAAATCTAGGAAACTTAGGAATAAAGTGATTCATGGGAAGCGGGTGGTATTGCGCCACTTAGCGGAACATTGATATCACGAGCAGTTCAGACCCTGGTGGGACATTATCGTTACATACTTCGGGTGTGTATATGATGATGTTTTGCGAAAGGTTATTTATGCTGCGTTTCTCTCGACCTTACCCTGGCCTAGATGACACCCGTGAGTGGGGAGGGAATGATCATTATTACAGGTACAGTTGGTGACTTGTTGGTGACTTGTTGGTGACTTGTGATCCTGTTGGTGACTATTGGTTCAGAATTTTGGGGACTCAGATGACTTTGGGTTTCAGATGAATTTGTGGTTCCGAGTTCAAGCCGAAGCTTTGATCCTGTGTTCTGAGAGACACAGCCAACCAGTCGTGTCTGCATCATTTGCATCATAGCATATTTATTTTTCAAAAGAAACGCAATAAAAAAGATACAAAAAAAAAGAAAAAAAGGGGGAAGAAAAAAAAAAAAAACTAATCCCTACATGCATATCATTTCTCAGGTACATTCCAGAGCTTGTTCACTAATAGAGATGGCAACAGTCCCAGAGTTGAAGCGGAAGACTTATTCCTATAGCTTTCACCGTGAGCCTTTGACGTCTCTGATTGAGTTGAGTAACCTTATGACCAGTGGTAACCAGAAGGGGTTTGTTGACCAGTATGGAGATATTCTGACACTGTTGAAGATGGTAGTCGATCCGGTGCCATTGCAGACTCTTCTACAGTTCTACGATCCAGAGCTTCATTGTTTCACCTTTCAAGATTATCAGTTAGCGCCTACTCTTGAGGAGTACTCCATTCTGCTGAGTGTCCCGGTCCGGTATCAGGTTCCTTTCTTGGATGTGCCCAAGGAGGTTGATTTCAGAGTTGTTGCCAGAGCTCTCCATTTGGGTATCAAGGAAGTCAGTGATAGTTGGAAGTCCAGTGGGGATGTTGTAGGATTGCCTTTGAAGTTTCTGTTGAGGGTAGCTAGAGAAGAAGCAGAGAAGGGAAGTTGGGAAGCCTTTCATGCTCAGTTGGCCGTCATGATCTATGGGATCGTCCTGTTTCCGAGTATGCCCAATTTTGTTGACTATGCTGCAGTCAGTATTTTCATTGGAGGAAATCCAGTTCCTACTCTATTAGCTGACACTTACTATGCTATTCACAGTAGGCATGGTAAGGGTGGGGCTATCAGGTGTTGTCTCCCGCTTTTGCTCAGATGGTTCTTGTCTCTCCTGCCAGTCAGTGGACCTTTTGTGGATGCTCATAGCACGCATAAGTGGACTCAGAGGGTTATGTCTCTTACCTCCTATGATATCAGGTGGCAATCTTACCGGATGGATGTGCGTAACGTCATTATGAGCTGTGGAGGATTCCGTAATGTGCCACTCATAGGGACTAGGGGTTGCATCAATTACAACCCGGTTCTTTCTCTTCGCCAGTTGGGGTTTGTGATGAAGGGAAGACCACTTGAGGCTGAGGTAGCTGAAAGTGTGTATTTTGAGAAGCAGAGTGACCCGGATAGATTGGAGCAGATAGGGAGAGCTTGGAAGTCTATCGGTGTGAAGGATGGATCTGTCTTAGGGAAGAAGTTTGCCGTTGCTATGCCTGATTACACTGATTGGGTCAAGGAGAGAGTAGAAACTTTGTTGTTACCCTACGATAGGATGGAGCCGTTGCAGGAGCAACCACCTTTGATCCTTGCTGAGAGTGTGCCTGTGGAGCACTACAAGCAAGCCCTGATGGAGAATCGCCGTTTGAGAGGGAAGGAGCAAGATACCCAGATGGAGCTGTACAAAGCCAAAGCTGATAGTGTGAACTTGGCTCATCAACTCAGAGGAGTGCGAGAAGAAGATGCTAACAGACTGAGAAGCAAGAAGAGATCCTACGAGGAGATGGAGAGCATGTTAGATGCAGAACACCGGGAGTGCTTGAGGCTGCAGAGGGTTGAGGCCAGCTATCAGAAGAAGATCAGAGACTTGGAGAAGCAACTCAGAGATAAAGACATCCAATTGAAGAAGGAAGTAGACTTGAGACAGGCATCAGAGAACCGTCTTGGAGGAGAAGTCTTAGAGCTTAGAAGACAGTTGAAGGAGAAGATTACCCCTCTACCAGAATGTTCAGAATGCACACTGTTGATAGACCAGTGCCATTACCTGAAGACCCTCATTCCAGAAGACCGTCTGTCTTAGTTTGTATCTTTGTTTGTGTTTTGTTGAGAATCACCTCCAGGCTTGTTGGATGGGATTCATTTGTTTGTACTCTGTCTTTGGATCTTCATTGTTGAGAATCACCTCCAGGCTTGTTGGATGGGATTCATTTCTTTGTACTCTGTTTATGCGAATTTTCTGTTGACTCGGTGGTATTGACCTTTTTACCCTTATGTATGGATAAGGTTGTCAGTATTTCCCTGTTGTTCTCATTTTCCTTGTATCTGTTTGTTCTCTTGTTGCTGCAGGTTGCCATCTTTTCAGGATGGGTCAGGCTCTTTGAATGCCTGAGGAATGAACATATCATGTGCATCATACGCATCATTAGCACCATACTCATATCATTTTGCATAACAGGTGTTCTTGGTCGTGACTTCTCACTCTTGGTTCCTGTTCAGGCAGGATAGCTGATCAACGTCCGCACCGCTACTCAACAAGACTGAATCAACAGAGAAGTATGGATCAATTTCAAGCAGAGTTGGCTGAGATGAAGGCTAACATGGCCCAGTTTATGAATATGATGCAAGGGGTCGCACAAGGTCAAGAAGAACTTCGAGCCATGGTTCAGAGACAAGAGGCTGCAAATCCACCGGTCAACCATGCTCCGCCAGAGGGAGGCCCGGTCAATGATAACAATGTTGCTGCTGCTGTACCCATCAACAATTATGCTACAGGTGATGAGTTGGGGGGTATTCGAATCAACGGTCAACCTATTGTTCCAGATGCCGCTAATGCCAGAGCAGTCCGTGCCCCGGCCCGTAATCCTGTTCCGATTGTTGACAGACAAGAGGATATGTTTTCTTTGCTCAGTGAAGACGAAGACGTTCTGGGAAGGGTTAATGAGAGGGATCGTAAAGTTGATGCCCTTGCTGAGAAAATTAGAGCTATGGAATGTCAGAATTCTCTCGGTTTTGATGTTACCAATATGGGGTTGGTGGAAGGTTTGAGAATCCCTTACAAGTTCAAAGCACCGTCCTTCGATAAATACAACGGTACTTCTTGCCCTCGCACCCATGTGCAGGCTTATTATCGAAAAATCTCTGCGTATACCGATGATGAAAAGATGTGGATGTATTTTTTCCAAGATAGTCTATCTGGGGCTTCTTTGGACTGGTACATGGAATTGAAGAGAGATTCTATCCGCTGTTGGAGGGATCTGGGTGAGGCCTTCTTGAGGCAATACAAACACAACATGGACATGGCACCGAGCCGGACTCAGCTGCAGAGTCTTTGTCAGAAATCCAATGAAAGCTTCAAGGAGTATGCCCAGAGGTGGCGTGAACTGGCTGCTAGAGTTCAACCCCCTATGCTGGAGAGGGAGTTGACAAATATGTTTATCGGCACTCTTCAAGGTGTGTTTATGGACCGGATGGGGAGCTGCCCATTCGGTAGTTTTTCTGATGTTGTCATTTGTGGAGAGAGGACTGAGAGCTTGATTAAAACTGGGAAGATCCAAGATGCTGGTTCCTCTTCTTCTAAGAAGCCGTTTGCTGGGGCACCTCGTCGAAGAGAAGGTGAAACTAACGCTGTTCAACACCGCAGAGACCAGAACAGAATTGAATACCGTCAAGCTGCTGCAGTGACCATTCCGGCACCTCAACCTCGCCAACAACAACAAAGAGTTCAACAACCGCAACAACAACAACAACAGCAACGTCCGTATCAGCCCAGACAAAAGATGCCTGATCGACGTTTTGATTCGCTACCCATGTCGTACGCCGAACTGCTGCCCGAACTACTCAGGTTGGGGATGGTTGAGTTGCGTACAATGGCTCCGCCTACAGTATTGCCTCCTGGGTACGACGCCAACGTCCATTGTGACTTTCACTCTGGGGCACCAGGGCATCATACTGAGAAGTGTCGGGCTCTCCAGCACAAGGTCCAAGATTTGATCGATGCCAAAGCAATCAACTTCGCTCCGGTGCCTAACGTCGTAAACAACCCTATGCCTCAGCATGGTGGGCATAGAGTGAACAATATTGAGGGGAAAGAAGCTGAAGATCTGGTTGTTAATGTTGATGATGTTCAGACTTCTCTGCTAGTTGTGAAGGGCTGTCTGCTGAATGGGGGTGTCTACTCGGGCTGTGATGAGGATTGTTTGGGCTGTGCAGAATCTGAGAATGGTTGCGACCAGTTAAGGGCCGGTATCCAGGGTATGATGGATGAGGGTTGTTTGCAATTCAGTAGGGCTGTAAAAGATCGTGGGACAGTGTCAACTATCACCATTTACTTTAAACCGTCTGAAGAACGTGGACAAAGGGTTGTTAGTGCATCTGCAACAAATGGTACCCCAGTTACCATTTCCGTGCCTGTAACCATCAGTGCTCCAACTACTATCGCCGCGTCTGGAAGAAGGGCTGTTGAGAATAGTAGAGTCGTGCCGTGGAAGTATGATAATGCTTACCGCAGTAACAAAAGGGCTGAAAGTCAGACGAGACCAATGAATCAAGCTCCAGTGACAATTGGTTTACCGAATAGAGTTCCTGCAACTGTTGGTCCGGCTGTGGATAATGTAGGGGGTCCAGGAGGTTTTACCAGAAGCGGTCGTCTGTTCGCACCGCAGCCTTTAAGGGACAATAATGCTGAGGCTCTCGCCAGAGCAAAGGGTAAACAAGCTGTGGTTGAGGAAGAACCTGTCCAGAAGGAAGCGCCCGAGGGGATATTTGAGAAGGACGTGGAGGAGTTTATGAAGATAATCAAGAAGAGTGACTACAAGATTGTAGATCAGTTGAATCAAACTCCGTCCAAGATTTCTATACTTTCACTGTTGTTGTGCTCTGAGGCACACCGTAATGCCTTGCTGAAGATGTTGAATCTGGCTTACGTGCCTCAGGAGATTTCTGTCAATCAACTGGAGGGTGTGATGGCCAATGTGAGCACCAGGCATGGTGTAGGATTCACTAACCTGGACTTACCACCTGAAGGGCGGAACCATAACAAAGCCTTGCACATCACCATGGAGTGCAAGGGGGCAGTGTTGTCTCACGTATTGGTAGACACCGGGTCGTCGCTGAATGTGCTGCCTAAGCAGATTCTGAAGAAGATTGATGTGGAAGGGTTTGTGCTTAATCCCAGTGACCTGATCGTTCGTGCTTTCGACGGATCCAAACGTTCTGTGTGTGGGGAAGTTACCTTGCCTGTGAAGATAGGTCCTGAGGTATTCGATATCATCTTCTATGTTATGGACATCCAGCCCGCCTATAGTTGTTTATTGGGGCGTCCATGGATTCATGCAGCCGGGGCAGTCTCGTCGACTCTCCATCAAAAGCTCAAGTATGTCTGGAATGGTCAGATTGTGACTGTGTGCGGTGAAGAAGAGATTCTGGTGAGTCATCTATCCTCGTTCAAATATGTTGAGGTGGATGGCGAGATCCACGAAACCTTATGTCAGGCGTTTGAGACTTTGGCTCTTGAGAAAGTGGCGTACGCTGAGCAGAGGAAGCCAGGTGCTTCAATTACTTCTTACAAGCAGGCTAAGGAGGTTGTTGATTCTGGCAAAGCTGAAGGCTGGGGCAAGATGGTGGACTTGCCTGTTAAAGAAGACAAATTTGGCGTTGGTTATGAACCTCTCCAAGCAGAGCAGAATGGTCAAGCGGGTCCGAGTACTTTTACCAGCGCTGGGCTGATGAATCATGGCGACGTCTCTGCAACCGGTAGTGAAGACTGTGACAGTGATTGTGATTTGGACAACTGGGTTCGCCCGTGTGCACCAGGGGGGTCTATCAACAACTGGATGGCTGAAGAAGTGGTTCAAGTTACTCTTCTGACAGAGTAATTTTCTGTTGTTTTTTCATTTTTGCATGAAAATCCTACGATCTGCCCAAGGCGTAGTGATTCATTGTAGGGCCTCATCATGTTTTAATGATTATCATTAATGAAGGACATTTTTTGAAATCAAACTTTGTGATCCTTGTCTTTCTATTTTTTTTGTTTTCATTTTTCAAAACAATAAAAATGGCAATGTTTTTGTTTTTTTTGTGACTTTATTGAACTCTTTTTTCTAAAACAAAGCATTAAACATGCAGAAGCGATCTTATGGCATTCACTATGAACAGTTCTGTTATGGCTCATTATGATTTCGACAATCCCATCTACCAAGCTGAAGAGGAGAGTGAGGAAGACTGTGAACTTCCTGCAGAATTGGTCAGATTGCTGAAGCAGGAGGAAAGGGTCATCCAGCCTCATCAGGAGGAGTTGGAGGTTGTTAATTTGGGTACTGAGGACGCCAAAAGAGAAATCAAGATTGGGGCTGCTTTAGAGGACTCTGTCAAGAGGAGGCTGATTGAGATGCTGAGAGAATATGTGGAGATATTCGCCTGGTCATATCAAGATATGCCTGGTTTGGATACAGACATTGTGGTGCACCGATTACCTCTTAGAGAAGGATGTCCTTCGGTCAAGCAGAAGCTTCGTAGAACGAGTCCTGACATGGCAACTAAGATCAAGGAAGAGGTTCAGAAGCAGTGGGATGCAGGTTTTTTGGCTGTTACAAGTTATCCCCCATGGGTGGCCAACATCGTTCCTGTGCCGAAGAAGGATGGTAAAGTCAGAATGTGTGTCGATTACCGGGATTTGAATAGAGCAAGTCCGAAAGATGATTTCCCATTACCTCACATTGATGTATTGGTGGATAATACGGCTCAATCCTCGGTATTCTCTTTCATGGATGGTTTCTCGGGCTATAACCAGATCAAGATGGCGCCAGAGGACATGGAAAAGACGACATTCATTACACCTTGGGGCACGTTCTGCTATAAGGTGATGCCATTTGGGCTAAAGAATGCTGGTGCTACCTATCAGAGGGCCATGACGACTCTCTTTCATGACATGATGCACAAAGAAATTGAAGTGTACGTAGATGATATGATCGCGAAGTCGCAGACAGAAGAGGAGCACCTGGTTAATTTGCAGAAGCTGTTTGACCGGTTGAGAAAGTTCAAGCTGAGGTTGAATCCGAACAAGTGTACGTTTGGGGTAAGATCAGGGAAGCTTTTAGGCTTCATTGTCAGTGAGAAAGGGATTGAGGTTGATCCAGCGAAAGTCAAAGCTATTCAAGAGATGCCTGAACCAAAAACGGAGAAGCAAGTCCGTGGGTTTTTAGGGAGATTAAACTACATTGCAAGGTTCATATCTCATCTAACTGCTACATGTGAACCAATTTTCAAATTGCTAAGAAAGAATCAGGCGATCAAGTGGAATGATGACTGTCAGAAAGCTTTTGACAAGATTAAAGAGTATTTACAGGAACCTCCAATCCTTATACCTCCAGTTCCAGGGAGACCTCTGATAATGTACCTGTCAGTGACTGAGAACTCGATGGGGTGTGTATTGGGACAACATGACGAGTCTGGTCGAAAAGAGCATGCCATATACTACCTTAGCAAAAAGTTTACCGACTGTGAAACAAGATATTCACTGCTCGAGAAAACTTGCTGTGCTTTGGCCTGGGCTGCTCGCCGACTGAGGCAGTATATGTTGAACCATACTACCTTATTGATTTCTAAGATGGATCCAGTAAAGTACATCTTTGAGAAACCAGCTCTCACCGGACGCGTTGCCCGTTGGCAGATGATCTTAACAGAAGATGATATTCAGTACACGTCACAAAAGGCCATCAAAGGTAGTATTCTGTCAGACTACCTCGCCGAGCAACCGATTGAAGATTATCAGCCTATGATGTTTGAATTCCCTGATGAAGACATCATGTATCTTAAGATGAAAGATTGCGAAGAGCCTCTTGTTGAGGAAGGACCGGATCCGGATGACAAATGGACACTGATGTTTGATGGGGCTGTGAATATGAACAATAACGGTGTTGGGGCAGTATTGATCAATCCTAAAGGTGCTCATATACCTTTTTCTGCCAGATTGACGTTTGACGTCACCAACAACGAAGCTGAGTATGAGGCTTGTATCATGGGGATAGAAGAAGCCATTGATCTGAGGATCAAAACTCTTGATATATTTGGAGATTCCGCTCTAGTGGTCAATCAAGTCAATGGAGATTGGAATACGAATCAGCCGCATTTGATTCCGTATAGAGATTACACCAGAAGAATACTGACGTTCTTCAAGAAAGTGAAGTTGTATCATGTCCCCCGGGATGAGAATCAAATGGCTGATGCCTTGGCTACTTTGTCGTCGATGATCAAAGTTCATTGGTGGAATCATGTGCCACATGTTGCGGTGAATCGACTTGAGAGGCCTGCGTATGTGTTTGCAGCCGAGTCTGTTGTGATTGATGAGAAGCCATGGTATTATGACATCAAGAACTTCCTCAAAACTCAGGAGTATCCCGAAGGTGCGTCGAAGAATGACAAGAAAACCCTGAGAAGGCTAGCTGGAAGCTTTTATTTGAATCAGGATGATGTGTTGTATAAGAGAAACTTTGACATGGTCTTGCTCAGATGCGTGGACAGACCCGAGGCGGACACGTTAATGCAGGAAGTTCATGAAGGTTCCTTCGGTACTCATGCCGGCGGACATGCAATGGCTAAGAAATTGTTGAGAGCGGGTTATTACTGGATGACTATGGAATCCGATTGTTTCAAGTATGCTCGGAAGTGCCATAAGTGTCAAATTTATGCTGATAAGGTGCATGTACCACCAAGCCCTCTGAATGTCATGAATTCGCCTTGGCCGTTTGCCATGTGGGGCATTGATATGATTGGAAAGATTGAGCCTACTGCTTCGAATGGACATCGCTTCATCTTGGTTGCGATTGACTATTTCACCAAATGGGTGGAAGCAGCTTCCTATGCTAACGTTACCAAACAAGTGGTTACCCGGTTCATCAAGAAAGAAATCATCTGTCGTTATGGAGTTCCGGAGAGAATCATCACTGACAATGGTTCGAATCTCAACAACAAGATGATGAAAGAGCTGTGTAAAGATTTCAAGATTGAACATCACAATTCTTCCCCTTACAGACCAAAGATGAATGGTGCTGTAGAAGCGACGAACAAGAATATCAAGAAGATTGTGCAGAAGATGGTCGTTACGTACAAGGATTGGCATGAGATGCTGCCTTTCGCTTTGCATGGGTACCGTACCTCAGTACGTACGTCGACCGGGGCAACCCCTTACTCCCTTGTGTATGGTATGGAAGCTGTCCTACCTGTTGAAGTGGAGATTCCTTCTCTGAGAGTTTTATTGGATGTCAAGCTAGACGAAGCCGAGTGGATTCGAACAAGGTTTAACGAGTTGAGCCTTATCGAGGAGAGACGGCTAGCAGCTGTATGTCATGGACAGTTGTATCAGAGAAGGATGAAGCGAGCCTTTGATCAGAAAGTGCGTCCTCGAAGCTATCAGATAGGTGATCTAGTTTTAAAGAGGATCCTCCCTCCCGGTGCAGATAACAGGGGCAAGTGGACTCCTAATTATGAAGGTCCGTATGTTGTGAAGAAGGTATTCTCCGGTGGAGCCTTGATGCTTACAACTATGGATGTTGAAGATTTTCCGTCTCCTGTTAACTCAGATGTAGTCAAAAAATACTTCGCATAAATTGACCCGCTGGACAAAAAGAAAAAAAGAGTCCAGGCAAAAAAAGGGCATCCCGGCGAACCAAAAACAGAAAGAAAAGGTTCGGGCAAAAGTTAGGGATAAAATGAAAAGAATTTGTACACCCGGTAAGTCGAAAACCCGTAAGGGCGGCTTAGGCAAAAATGGGTATCCCGGTGGATTGAAAACCCGAAAGGGCGATCCAGGCAAAAGTTAGGGATTAAAGCGAAGACTACAGTCTGAGTTGTCTGTACTTCATCGAGCTTTGTCGTCTGCCATCTCGAAAGATGTGATCCGTCCAGTCATTCTTCTCAGAAAGCAAGGAGTTGGGAGGAAAACTGACGATCTGTGAGTTATAACAGAATTGGGAAATAGTGGATGCCGTGTTCACATTGCCATTAGGATAGATTTTTTCCTTTTACGCGCAATTACCTCTTCCTAGGAATTGCTTCCCCATGTATTTGCCTTTTCAGGCACATTTTCAATCAATAAAAGTCGTTATTCAGATAAATGGCTCTTTCGTTTTTATTTTTACTGTTTTGTTTGCAAAATGTCCGAATTTTTGATAAGCATTGCATATAAAAACATGAAGGCTAAACAATAGCTTGCAGGATGACAAAACATTTGAAAATCATTTTGGATGTTGAGGACACTTGAGCGTATCTTGTCCATGTATCCCCTGGGGGCATTTTGTTGTGCTGTTTTTCAGGTTGGCATCTGTGAGGACGTTTCCTCAGCAGATATTCTCCCCAAGCAAGTTTGGAAGCTATCAGAGCTATGTTCCCCTGCGAAGACGTCTGTAGATAGTGCCTTCTATTCCCCAACAGATCTAAGGATTGCCTATCCCCAGCAGGCCGGTATTTGCCAATTTCCTCCCCGAGTGAGGCAGGTTCATTGAAATTTATCTCCAACATTTATCCTATCTGTGGACTGAAGGATATCCCCGGCGGAGTTTACCCTTCCCCCAGCAGCAGTGCTATTCTCCAACATGAGTGTGAAGTCGCTTTACCGTTCCCCAAGCAGAGTTCCCCGCAGAGTATTTCCCCAAGAGGAGTCTCCCCACAGAGTCAGAGTATCTGATCATTTCGGCTCCCTAGCCAGGGTTCATTTGCATTTTGCATGTAGTAATCATTGCATCCTCAAAAATCGCGTAGCATTTCCATTCATAAATGGAGCATTACGCCATAGAAAAATTCAAACATATGCATTCATGTGTTCGAAACCGCATCAGACCGTATCCCCTACAGAGGCGGATTTTTATTCAACCTGTACCACGCATTGGCTACAGTTGCTCCAGTCAACATTTGGTGTTTATAATCCCCACAGAGGTTTATTTCCTCACCTGTTGGTGACAGAAAGTTTGTTTCTCCCCAGTGAGACCCCCTGCAAGTGTTCAGCCTTGCCCGGTCATCTTGTGGATGTCATTATCCCGTCAGCACCCGCGTGTGTTGTTTCCTTGGTGTCGGTAAACACCATCTTTCGGTGATTTCCAGTCATGCGTAAGTGTCTGGTCTTCTTTTGATGTCTGTAAACATCATCTTTCGATGTTCGTAACATCATCCCCCTTCCCTAGTGAAGCTTTTCTCCTCTCCGTTGGTGTCGATAAACGTCGAGTTTTTCCCGATCATCCGTTGATGATTTGGTTGTATCCACTCTCCCCAGTAGAGTTTCCTCCTCTCCGTTGGTGTCGATAAACATCGAGTTTTTCCTGGTCATTCGATGATGTCTAGTTGTACCATTCCCCATGTGGATTTACCTCTCCGTTGGTTTCGATAAACGATGAGTTTTTCCCATTCGTCCGTTGACGTTTGGTTGTATTTCTCTTTTTCCCATTCATCAGTAAATGTCTGGTCGATCTTTTCGGTGTCTGTAAACATCATCTTTCGATGTCCGTAAACGTCGAGTACTCCCATTCATCTGTAAATGTCTGGTCGATCTTTTTGGTGTCTGTAAGCATCATCTTTCGATGTCTGTAAACGTCGAGTTTTCCCATTCATCAGTAAATGTCTGGTCGATCTTTTTGGTGTCTGTAAACATCATCTTTCGATGTCTGTAAACGTCGAGTTTTCCCATTCATCAGTAAATGTCTGGTCGATCTTTTTGGTGTCTGTAAACATCATCTTTCGATGTCTGTAAACATCATCTTCCGATGTCTGTAAACGTCGAGTTTTCTCCCATTCATCCGTTGATGTCTGGTCGAGTCCTCCCAGTCATTCATTAATGTCTGGTTACCTCTCCGTTGGTTTCGATAAACGTCGAGTTTTTCCTGGTCGTCCCCAGTTGGTTACCTCTCCGTTGGTCTCGATAAACGTCGAGTTTTTCCTAGTTGTCCGTTGGCATCTAGTTGTGATTTCTTTTCCCATTCATCGTCGTTGCGATGTCTGGATGTGGCCGTACCCTTTGAAAACAAAAAAACAAAAAAATGTACCCAGTAATAAAAATCAAATCCCAGTGGACGTTTCCATTGGTGGATCCCTGTATTGTGCAAATTCTACGGTTCTTGGTATTCAATCCCTGTTTACCCTGAAAGTCTGACAGCCGTTGCTCTCATCCATTCGGGTTCCCAGCTGATTGAATAGGGGCAGCTGTAGCACCTCAAATTTGCACCCATCATTGTACATACATTTTCATACTAGGTCATAGCATATCATGGTCCATTGCATAGCATTGCATTGCCTCTTTTGCCTCAAGTGCAAGCCAATCAAGAGAATTAGGTCAAACTGGTCAGGAGATCAGTCAGTCAAGCAAGCAAGCACAAATTCCGTTGAGCCAAGGCCTTAGGGTTGGTCCAACATGTTCACATGACTTGAGGATCCATTTGAAGTGTTTTGGTCAAGGTTTGGATGTTCAGAAGTCATCAGTCAATGCACAATCAGCCAGAAACCCTAAAAGTCAACTGTTGGTCAACTGTCCATTTAATCAGTGATTTGATGATTGGATTTGGTTTGAGAGAGCTTATTCATGTCCATATAGGCCTCATATATCATGTCAAACACCATCATGGAAGAATTTGAAGCCAGATCATAAATTTCCAAAAATGGAAACTGGACCTGTAACTGAAACTTACCAAAAATGGAAAGTCTTGATCCTCAAACTTACATCATGATACAAGCTTCAAATGAATTTTTTCCCAACATGAAAGTTGAAGATCTTGTTCTCCCATTTCCAAAAAGTCCAAGAACACTCAATTCCCATGTATGGTTGGCAAGTTATGATCGAATCGATTTCAGAAATTCTTGAACTTCAAAAGGCCATATCTCTCAAACCATTTGGCCAATTTGGGTGGGGTTTTTTCCTACAAACCACATTTGATCCCCTCTTTCCAAAAATGTAACTTTCATGTACCAAAACCTTGCCAATCAAAATGGCATTTTTTGACTTGTTTCATTAAAATTCAAGTTTGACCAATGGTTGACTTTTGAAAATAATCATTTCTAACCAATTCTACCAATCAAACATGTTCTGAAAATGCATTTAAAATATGTTTGCAAGCCCATTCTTGTGCAGTACATGAAGCCATGCCTAGTTTGCTTGAATTTTGGGAAGAAAGTACAAGTTTCACCAAACCTATCCCACAAATCCATGGACCATGCCTTGTACATCAAAACAGAAGATTTTTACCTCATTTTCTGTCATGAAAAACCAGCTGCAGCCAGCATAACCAACAGAAAAAACATTGGTTCTCTCATTCTCTCAAAAAATCACATTTGGTGCATTTTCAAAAACCAGTCCAAAAACTTCCAAAGAACTGAGCACTGCCTGGCTTAAAACACTATCCTTTCATCATTTTGAACCAGTAGCAGTCACCAAAACCAGCAAGAAAACCTTGGTTCACATTCTCTCAAAAACTTCATTCTTGGCATTTTTCCAAAGCCTGTCCAGAACTCTCAATGAACCAAACTTTGCCTTACATCAAACACCATCCAAGCATCATTTTGAAACCAGTAGCAGCCACACAAATCACTTGGTCTGAGCAGAAAAAAACTGATATTCCCTAAAAGCCATCTTTTGCATTTTGCATTTTTCTTGAGAAAACACCAAAGAGCCCGAGCCATACTTGTTTGTGCCATCATTCATGATCCTATTGGGAGCTATTGCAGGCAAGGAAATGCAGCTGTAACTACCTTTTCACTACTGTCTTCTCCAAGCACTCATCCATGACAGTCCAAACTTTAAGCCATTTCAAGGGTTTCTGAACCAAACCACCTTCACCAATCATCACTTGAAGACCTAAGGTGCATCTGTTTCAAGCCAAGCACACGAAATATCAACTGAATCCCAACTGTTCTACAAAATAGGTGAGTTTTCAACCTCAACCTTTTCAAAAATCATGATGTACATCTTATAGGTCTTTTCACCATGAATACAATGGGCTTTGATTCATAAAAAATGATTGCATATTGAGGAAAATACATGGATTTAAAGTTTCACCCTCAAATATGTTTTTGTTTGGTTCTTGATTGTTAGTACGTTTTGATGAAAAATGATGATGGATTCTTGTTGACCTTGCCGTGCTGATCATGTCTGTATATTTAATTGCCATTTCTGAAAATAATTTTGACGAAATCGAATTGGGGATGAAGATGACATAACTGTGTAGAAACCCTAGTTCTTCAATGCATTTTCCAGATTTTCCCCATGTTTCACGTGCTGCATAGCCATTTAACCCAGAGCCAATCAAAACATTTCCTTTGCATCCCCAAAACGCAGCGCTTCATTTACTTTTCCAAGTAATTTCAAAAATGCCACTCAGCGTGGCATGTGGCCCATTGGAATATGTTGTTTTGCAATGTTTTATTTCACTTGATCACCCATCTTGTAAAATCCATAACTTGTTCATTTTTAATCCGAATTTCATGGGATTTTTTGTGTTGTGTTCATCATGGTCTCTACTTTTTTATCATAATTTTTCCAGATTTTTTGATCAATGGATTTTAATTGGTATTAGGGTTTGTGACATGTATGCATATTTTGTACACTTTGCCAAAACATTTGTGAAATGATGAGAATGTATCCAATGGCTCCCAAATTTTTTGTGCTTAAACTAGACACACTCATGGTGATTTTGGTGTAGAGTTTGTGAATTTATCTTATGTGGTTTGAGAGTTATGATTTTTTTGAATTAGGGTGTGACAATTTGTGTCACACCATTGATGTCCAACTTCATGATTTTCATTACCATGCTTCTTGACCTCAAAATGGATTGAATTTTTGCATGAACCTCCTCTTGTATGTCTAGTTTACATGTGATTTTTTGTGGATTTATTTGTGGCATTTCCTAATTGTTTGAGATTTTCTCCCCTGCTTGGTCATATGTTGACTTTTTGTGACACTTGTTCCCATTTCATTTGTGAAATTCTCATACTTTATTGGATGGACATGAAATTTTACATGAGATAACTAGACATCCTAAGCTTTGCCATGGTTTTAGTCCCATTCATTTATCATATGCTATCACTGATTTATGAATTTTCTAAGTTGATGCATGTTTGGTTGACTTCTTTGAGCATGTTCAAAATTGCTTTGACTTTCTGATTTTCATTGACTACCTTCCACTTGTCCAAATGAGATGAAATTTGACATGCTTACCATGCTGTGGGTTGAGATTGATCATGATTTATTTGGTGATTTTTGGAAATGTTTAAGGTTGCTTTTGAGTTAAGTCTTGCTGTTGACTTCTATGAGCTCCTAAATGCCATGTTTTGACCTAATTTGTTCATGAAATGATGATGATGATTGATATGAATGTGAACCCAATTGGTCTTGTTTCTTAATTGTTTGAACATGATTTTGGTTGACTTTCATTTGCTGTTTTGACTTTCTCATTCCTTTTTGACCCTAGGCTTGTCCTAGTGGTCCTGTTACTCACTTTTGAGCTTGTGTTTTCAGGTTGACCAACAAATGACCAATGAGACCAATTCTTTTTGATTGAGCTTGCTTAAATATCATTGTCTAACTTGTTTGTTTTGTAGGTGGCTTGGCCCACATGCCTTGAGCCTTGTGCCTTGCACATTCATTTGCTTCTGACTGACTGTTGACTTCTGTTTCCTTTTGCTTTGTTTTGAAGTTGCATGCTAACATCTGCTTGACTGTTTCAGGTGCTTTTAGTTGCTCAGTTCCTTGTGAACTTTTGCTTTGCTTTGCTTGTATAAGCAATTTGCATTGAGGTATACTTCTAATCTTCATGTAGTCTGGAAGACCTGGTCTGTTACTTGGCCAGGCAACTGTCTGAAGTCCTCCTTAAGAGGCAATGTTTGTGACTGTTTACTTTTGTCCTTGTATAGAGTCAAAGTCCTCCTAAGTGAAGAGGCAATTGGCAGAACCCAAGGGATATGCAATCTATCCCCTGCTATTCAGTGTGTCATCTGCTTTGCTCACACCACTGTGTTGATGCATTACAGATAAAAACCCAAGATCTTGTACAATTGTACAGTTGAGTCAGTTTTAAATGTGTAGAAGGGTTCCCACTTTCTGAACCCACACATTCTTGTCTTGAGCTCTCCCAGGCCAGGGATAAGAGCTGTGAAGTCTTATCTTCACTCACCTTTCATCTGCTTCACCTTAGTCTCTCAATGGCAAGGTTAAGAGCAACATTTACCCAGTTCCAGAGGTTTGTTTGTTGAGGTTGATATGACCCCTCGACTAAAACCTAACCCTTGTTTGAGCCACTTGCTTGTGTATAGTGTGTGCTATCTGTGCTTGTATGTTTGTTTGACTTGCTTCCTGTGCGAGTTAGGATTGTTTGACTTGCTTCCTGTGCAAGTTAGGTTTTGCTTGGCTTGCTTCCTGTGCAAGTTAAGTGTGTGTGTGGCTTGCTTCCTGTGCAAGTCATGACTAGGATAGGTTGGCTCCCTGTGCAAGTTAGCTAGAAACCTTAACTTAGGGATGAATTTGCATGATAACATCTAGGCTCGAGTCGTAGTCTCCCTAGTTGTGTCTCCCTCTGTTATCTGGTTAGGCTAGTCCTTTATCCCTCCGTAGGGGAACTACGTCGCCCTGATCCTCATACCAGATGAGGTACGTAGGCAGGAGATGAGCAGATCTCTCCGGGCGCCTGTGTCTTTGTTTTGTCTGTTGTGTGCTTGGAAGCTGATGTAAGTCCATCGAGTGGCATTTGGATTCCAGTGTGCGTGGGTTTTGGTTCGGATGCTGATGTAAGTCCAGTGATTGGCATTCAGGCTCCATGTTTGCCTTTTTGTGTGTGTTTTGGTTCGGATGCTGATGTAAGTCCAGTGATTGGCAGTCGGGCTCCACGTTTGCCTTTGCCTGTGTTTGTTTGTGTGCGTGTCAGCCGAGCTACGAATGCTCTGATTCTTCTCTCGTCCGAGGAGATACGTATGCATAGGATGCGATATCCTAGCGAGCATGTGTCTTTTCCCCAGTCCGAACTACTTCGACTCTGATGTCTATGCCTGATAGACTAAGTAGGCCCAGGATGCGATATCCTGCCGAGTCAGTTTCAGTCAGTTTCTTGTGTCTCTTTCAGCCAGCGTGCGTGTGAGTGTGAGCAGTGTTATAGCGACCATTTTCCTCCCTTTTGTGCGTGGATCCCGTAGAGTACTACGGATGCGTAGGGGTGCTAATACCTTCCCTTCGCATAACCGACTCCCGAACCCATTCTCTTTGGTCGCGAGACCATGTTCTTTCCTAGGTTTACTTCGAGCGTTTCCTTTCCCTCTTTTGAGATAAATAACGCACGGTGACGGCTCTGTTGTTCTTGTTTTCCCGCCGGTTTTTCGCGCGATGCGACACCTGCGTAGGGGAACTACGTCGCCCTGATCCTCATACCAGATGAGGTACGTAGGCAGGAGATGAGCTGATCTCTCCGGGCGCCCTTTTTCTTTTTCAACCCTTTTGTCTTCAACCCTTCCGTGTGTGTTGTTGTGTGCTTGGAAGCTGATGTAAGTCCATCGAGTGGCATTTGGGTTCCAGTGTGTGTGTGTTTAGGTTCGGATGCTGACATAAGTCCAGTGATTGGCAGTCGGGCTCCACGTTTGCCTTTGTCTGTTTGTTTGTGTGCGTGTTAGCCGAGCTACGAATGCTCTGATTCTCCTTCGTCCAAGGAGATACGTATGCATAGGATGCGACATCCTAGCGAGCATGTGTCGTTTCCCCAGTACGAACTACTTCGACTCTGATGTCTATGCCTGATAGACTAAGTAGGCCCAGGATGCGATATCCTGCCGAGTCAGTCTTGTTTGTTTTCTTGCGCCTCTTTCAGCCAGTGTGTGTTTATTTGAGCAGCGTTTAGCAACCATCTTCCTTTTCTATTGTGCGTGGATCCCGTCGAGTACGACGGATGTGTAGGGGTGCTAATACCTTCCCTTCGCATAACCGACTCCCGAACCCATTCTCTTTGGTCGCGAGACCATGTTCTTTCCTAGGTTTACTTCGAGCGTTTCCTTTCCCTCTTTTTGGGATAAATAACGCACGGTGGCGGCTCTGTTGTTTCTTCTTTTTCCCGCCGGTTTTTCGCGTAATGCGACAGCTGGCGACTCTGCTGGGGAAATAGAGAAGTTGACCTCTTGCTGGTCCATCTTCCCTGAGCGAGTCTCTCCTAGCGCTCTCTAGGTTAGGGTTTTGGTTGCTTTGTGCTGTGTTTATTTATTGCATTCATTATTTGTTCATTTCATTTATTGATTGCATTGATTGTGTGCATTAATGTTTGCATTCATATTCATTATTCATTCTGCCTGGCTGGTTGTCTGTTTTTCTTTGTGGGGATGAGAGTCACTTGAGGTAAAAGGTCCAATACCCAGACCATGAGTGAAATCTAGGATACCTAGGAATAGAGTGATTCATGGGAAGCGGGTGGTATTGCGCCACTTAGCGGAACATTGATATCACGAGCAGTTCAGACCCTGGTGGGATATTATCGGTGCATACATCGGGTGTGCACAGGATGATATTCTGCGAAAGGTTATTTATGCTGCGTTTCTCTCGACCTTACCCTGGCCTAGACGACACCCATGAGTGGGGAGGGAATGATCATTTTTACAGGTACAGTTGGTGACTCCTGGTACTGGTGGTGACTACGAGTTATATTTCTGGACGCCGAAGGTTTGACCCTGGTATTGATCAGAGGGTTCCGTTTATTTCGGATCCCTGGGCTGAATTTGAGGGTACTCGCTCAGATGGTGACTCAGTTCTTCAGAATAGGTTCAGATGCCGGCTCCTCAGATGAATTTAGGGTTTCAGATGGTTCCTCAGATGCCAGTTCCTGCCAGTCTTGGCTCCATCATTTGCATCATAGCATGTTTATTTTCAAAAAATAATAAATGCATGAAAAAACCGAAAAAGTTAACTCGCATACGCATATCCTTTATCGGGATCATCCATGATAAAATAGCATCCGCATCCGCATCATGCATATCATGTACATATCATCCTTGCATTACAGACATGCTTGGGAGAGACTTCTCACTTTGGGTTTTGACTGAGAGAGGATTGCTGATCATCGTCCACACCGCTACTCAACCAGATTGAATCAACAGAGGAGTATGGATCAGGTTCAAGCAGAATTGGCCGAAATGAGGGCAAACATGGTCCGGTTCATGACACTGATGCAAGAGATACTGACAGTTGTCATCCCTGGAGGGATCTATCACAATTGGGTCACTGTGGGCTTTCCTACAGTTGTTCATAAGTCAGAGCAATAATCACTTTGTTTAAAAACCCTTCTCCCATGCCAAAAGGAGAAGTGATGACATTGTTGGCAACATTTTGTGCAATGATATTTTCATTCAAATAAATTCATGTTAAATATTTGTTTTTCCATTTGTTTTCCCTTTTCGCTTTTTGCATGAAATTGGTGATCACAAAAAACCTTTAAAAACAAGAATAAAAGCAATCTTTTCATCTGCATAACGATTGTCTTGTTTGATTTTCAAAGAGCTTTTCATATCAAAATCTTTATGCAGGTTGTTTCTCAAACCCATTGAACATAATGATCGGACGTCATCTCCCAATTTTGAATTCCCTGTATTCGAAGCGGAAGAAGATGATGTTGAAGGGATTCCTGACGAGATTTCCCGACTTCTTGAGCAAGAAAAGAAGATCACTCAGCTGCATCTCGAGAATCAGCAGAACAGCCAACTGGGGCATTAAAAAAATCAAAAAAAAAAGAGAAAGGAAAAAAAAGAAAGAGAGGGTGCAAAATCAAAAGAAATCAAAAGAAAGAAAAAGAAAGAAAGAACAAAAGAGAGATAGCACCCTCAAAGTCCCAAGTTGACTGATGCTAAATTCGATCGAAAAGAAGAGATCAACTACCATGTGTCATGGTCAGTTATATCAGCAGAGAGTGATGAAAGCATCCGACAAGAAGGTCAAGTCTCGAGTTCTGAGAAAAGGACCGTGTGCTCAAGAAAGTCTTGTCTTTCGCGCCCGATTCCAGGGGCAAGTGAACCCCAAGCTATGATTGTCCATTTGTTGTCAAGAGAGCCTTTTCAAGCAATGATTTGACACTTACAACAATGGATGAAGAAGTTCACTCGTCCTGTGAATTCCGATGCAGTCAAGAAATACTTCGCCTAAAAGAAAAAAAAAAGCAAAACAGCTCGCTAAGTCGAACACCCCAAAGGGCGACTTAGGCAAAAAGGAGCGTCTCGGTGGATTGAAAACCCGAAAGGGCGATCCAGGCAAAAGTTAGAGACATTGAAAAAAGAATTTGCATCCCGCTAGATTGAGCACCTCACACTGGGGCAATCTAGGCAAAAATTAGGGATTTGGCAAGTAACTGCATCTTGACAAGACTGTGCTCTATATCTGTCATCCGTCAGGAATTCTCGATTCGTCGTCGACTGAAGCTTTGAATACATCGAAAATTCGGAATGGTAGAGGAAAGGTCATTATGTTCAATGTAGCCCTCTCCAATATATATCACCGATTTCAAACTTGTACAAATCTATGCAGTCTCGCCCTTTGCAGACTACCATTCCATTACATCTATTTGAGCTTTTACCCAATTATTTGCACTCTTATTGGTTTCAACTCAACAAACGTTTTGCATGTTTTAATTGATAAAGTATCATTGTTTTTCAAAATAAACAAATTTTTCACAAAATTGTTCTTAAACAAAGTGAACATTCACAATGATGGAAGAATACTTAGGAGACCCACAGTGCTCTCCCGGGGGTGGTATGATTACCAACAGGTAAGACAATTGTTCGTATCTCGAGCATGGCTGTATCTTTGTCCTGCAGAACCTCGTATGGTCTCTCCTCAGTGAAGTTGCCCGATGCAGTGTCGTTTGAAGTTATTCATCTTCATGTTCCTGGCAGTACAGATTCTTCCTCCAAATCCCTGTTAGCTCTATTATGGGGCATCCCCAGTAGAGTGTTGTTTGAGCCCTACCGTGGGGCATTCCCAGCAAGGTTGTTGTTGAAATACTTTTGTGGGGCAGCTCCCCTAAGCAGAGCATTTACTGAAGACTTTAACGTTCCTCTCTCCAGCAGAGCAGTCTTCATCTCCCCCCAGCATGGGTGCTTTTCTTGGAAGATTCAGTATTTGGAGGATCGACATCCCAGTACTATGTCATGCCCTCAGATGGATCCCCCAGCGGAGTTGTTGGCATGATGAGCCTTATCAATGCCTATGTATCCTCGTCAGATATCTGGTTGCTTCTTGGTATCCCTGATTTCCAGCACAAGTTGTTGTGGCGCATACGCCTGTATGTTGAACTCTGTTCTCCGGTTGTGACTGACGATCCCTCCGGAAGCCTCCGGTGGCCTTCCTCCCCTGCAGGATAAATGTTCCCTGATATCCCAGTCCCCAGTGGATTTTCTTTGCTTTCTGGTGGCTTTGGTTTTCTCTCCGGACGGTTGATTCCCGGACCTGCGTGTTGAGCATGTCTGTTTGTCAGCATTCATCATACATTCATCATGCATAATGCATACATGCATAATCATAGCATTCAGATACTCATGTTGCAGCTGTTGCCATGTATCTGTTGATGGTTGTTTCCTGCTATTTGTTGATACAGATCTCTCCAGTAGATTTTCCTCAAGCAGATGTGGGTGTGTCTAATCTCTCCATGTAGAGCCAACCCCTTAAGCAGAAAATGTCTATCCTTTCCTGCCATTTCCCCACTAAGATACATCCTCGTGGATGACGGTTGTTTCCGTTCCCTCCCAACACACATTGGGATGGGTTTTCCCTATTGAGTTCTTTCCTCATTAGGATGAGTCTTGTTTCAGTCTGCCTTTTTGGATCGATCCTAAATTGGCTTCCTGTTGGCTGTCTCCCGTACTTCCCTGGGGCATAAATGAATAGTCGCTCACTAACCGGCACTCATTCATCTTATCCTCAGCGGAATTTGCTGGCCTCTACCTACGAACCGGTAGCTGTAAGTCCTTTCTTTACGGTCTTCTACCCGCTACCCGGTAGTTGTAAATCCTTTTTTCTCACTCTGTCTCTCAGCAGACCGTTTGGTGGCTTCTACCTACGAACCGGTAGTTGTAAGTCCTATCTTTGTGGTTTTCTACCTACTAGCTGGTAGTTGTAAAATCCCACATTCTCCCCTTGGTGGAGTTAACCCTTTGTGCTCATCCCGATGATGACTGGTTACTTTTCCATGGGCCTCTACCTACAAACCGGTAGCTGTAAGTCCTATCTTTGTGGTTTTCTACCTACTAGCTGGTAGTTGTAAAATCCCACTTTCATCCCCTTGTTGAAGTTAACCCTGTGTGCTCATCCTATCGATGACTGGTTACTTTTCCGTGGTTTTCTACCTACAGACCGGTAGATGTAATCCCCTCTTTGCAGTTATCAGTATCCGGTTTGCGGTATTGATATTCTTTCCCCTTTGGATACTTGCTCCGAGTTAGCAACTTTATCCTCTTTTGATTGGTCATCTTTGCATACCTAGTCCTGGTACCGATGCCTTTCTTGTCGGTCGATTATTCATTTAACAACCTACAACCCGGTTATGGATAATCTTCCATGCGAGTGTATTATCTACGTTTTGACGGCTATAGATAATATGTCTCATGCGCTCTTGGGTCGAAGTCGTCCTCCCCAGTCGAGTAAGATTCGTATTTCTTGTGGATGTCAGTATCCCGTCAGCACCCGCGTGTGTTGTTTCTTTGGTGTCGGTAAACACCATCCTTCGGTGATTTCCAGTCATGCGTAAGTGTCTGGTCTTCTTTGGTGTCGGTAAACACCATCCTTCGGTGATTTCCAGTCATGCGTAAGTGTCTGGTCTTCTTTGGTGTCGGTAAACACCATCCTTCGGTGATTTCCAGTCATGCGTAAGTGTCTGGTCTTCTTTGGTGTCGGTAAACACCATCCTTCAGTGATTTCCAGTCATGCGTAAGTGTCTGGTTTTCTTTTGATGTCGGTAAACATCCTCTTTCGATGTTCATAATGTCGCCCTCCCTTCCCTAGTGAAGTTTTCCTCCTCTCCGTTGGTGTCGATAAACGTGAGTCTCCCTTTCGTCCTATGATGTCTGGTTGAGTTTTCCTCCTCTCCGTTGGTGTCGATAAACGTGAGTCTCCCTTTCGTCCTATGATGTCTGGTTGAGTTTTCCTCCTCTCCGTTGGTGTCGATAAACGTGAGTCTCCCTTTCGTCCTATGATGTCTGGTTGAGTTTTCCTCCTCTCCGTTGGTGTCGATAAACGTGAGTCTCCCTTTCGTCCTATGATGTCTGGTTGAGTCTTCCTCCTCTCCGTTGGTGTCGATAAACGTGAGTCTCCCTTTCGTCCTATGATGTCTGGTTGAGTTTTCCTCCTCTCCGTTGGTGTCGATAAACGTGAGTCTCCCTTTCGTCCTATGATGTCTGGTTGAGTTTTCCTCCTCTCTGTTGGTGTCGATAAACGTGAGTCTCCCTTTCGTCTATGATGTCTGGTTGAGTATTCCTCCTCTCCGTTGGTGTCGATAAACGTGAGTCTCCCTTTCGTCCTATGATGTCTGGTTGAGTTTTCCTCCTCTCCGTTGGTGTCGATAAACGTCGAGTTTTTCCCAATCATCCGTTGATGATTTGGTTGTGTTCACTCTCCCCAGTAGAGTTTCCTCCTCTCCGTTGGTGTCGATAAACGTCGAGTTTTTCCTAGTCATCCGATGATGTCTAGTTGTACCCCTCTCCATGCAGAGTTACCTCTCCGTTGGTTTCGATAAACGTCGAGTTTTTCCTATTCGTCCTATGACGTCTAGTTGTACCTGTCCCCACGTGGATTTACCTCTCCGTTGGTCTTGGTAAACGTTGAGTTTTTCCCATTACGTCCGCTGACGTATGGTTGTATATCTCTTTCCATTCATCCGATGATGATTGGTTACCTCTCCGTTGGTCTTGGTAAACGTTGAGTTTTTCCCATTTCGTCCGTTGACGTATGGTTGTATCCCTTCCAGTCATTCATTAATGACTGGTTACCTCTCCGTTGGTTCCGGTAAACGCTGAGTTTTTCCTAGTTGTCCGTTGGCATCTAGTTGTGATTTCTTTTCCCATTCATCGTCGTTGCGATGTCTGGATGTGGCCGTACCCTTTGCAAAAAACAAAAAAATACCCAGTAATAAGTATCAGATCCCAGTGGACGTTTCCATTATTGGATCCCTGCATTGTGCAAATTTTACGGTTCTTGGTATTCAATCCCTGTTTACCCTGAAAGTCTGACAGCCGCTGCTATCATCCATTCGGGTTCCCAGCTGATTGAATAGGGGAAGCTGTAGCACCTCAAATTTGCACCCATCATTGTACATGCATTCTCATATTAGGTCATAGCATATCATGGTCCACTGCATAGCATTGCATTGCCCCATTTGCCTCAAGTGCAAGCCAATCAAGAAATTAGGTCAAACTGATCAGGAGATCAGTCAACCAAGCAAGCAAGGGTGTTTCTCAAGGAGCCAAGGCCTTAGGGTTTGTCCATCATGCTCACATGTCTTGGGGGTCCATTTGAAATGTTTAAGTCAAAGATGGGATGTTCAGAAGCCATCAGTTCATGCACAATCAGTCAAAAACCCTAGAAAAGTCAAAGTTGGTCAACTGTGGTTGATTTTATGGTTTTGATGGATGGATTTGGTTTGAGAGAGCTTATTCATGTCCCAATAGGCCTCATATATCATGGCAATCAACATCATTGAAGAATCTGAAGCCAAACAGAAAATTTCCAAAAATAGAAAGTGGACCTGTAATTTTAACTGCCAAAAATGGAAACTTCTTAATCCCAAACTTACATCATGATACAAGCTTCAAGTGAATTTTTGCCCAACATGAAAGTTGAAGATCTTGTTCTCCCATTTCCAAAAAGTCCAAGAACTCTCAATTCCCATGCATGGTTGTCAAGATATGATCAAATCATTTTCACAAAATCTTGAACTTCAAAAGGCCATATCTCTCAAACCATTTGGCCAATTTTGGTGGGGTTTTTTCCTACAAACCACATTTCATCTCCTCTTTCCAAAAATATAAATTTCATGAGCCAAAACATTGCCAATCAAAATGGCACTTTTGGACCTAGCATGTGTGAATTTCAAGAGAGGTGCATTTTTGACTTTGTGAAATAAGCATTTTCCATTCAAGTGACCATTTGGAATTGGTTCATAACATGATTTCTGACTTGTGCAAAGCCCAATTCGAGCAGCATGCTACCATTATACCTCCATTTGTTCAAAAGTGGCAAAATTGCAAGATTAGCAATTTGTTTGATTTGAGTTAAACATGTTCAGCATTCAATTAGCATTGCTTAAACAGAAATATATAAGGATATTTTCTGTCATTTGAGCAACCCTAGCAGCCATCTAACCACAAAAATTCACTCTCTCTCAAAATTCATTTTTGCTTGCATTTTCCAAATTCTTCAAAAAAACATCAAAGAACTCGAGCAGGCCATTGTCTATTCATCATCCAAGCATCATTGTGGACACTTTGCAACCATATTTTCCCAACTGTAAGCAGCCCAAAATCACTGTTCCATTGGAAGCTTAGCCATGGCAGAACTCGATTCAAGCTTTTACAAGGGTTGCTGAGCCACGATTACTACACCATTCAACTTGTAGAAGCATACTCTTCAACTGTTTCAAGCATTGGCAAGCAAATAACACCTGAATCTCCATCTGCACTTCCAAATTGGTCAGTTTTCGATCTACTTGTTTTTCTAAACCATGCTATGTGTTAAATAGATCTTAGTATGCTGAGTCCAATGAACTTTGTATCATGTAAAATGGTTAGGTATGTTGCAAGAAATCTGGAAATGAAAGATGATGTTCATTTGAATTTTTGTTCGATTCTCTCTCCATAGTTTGTTTTGATGAAAATTGATGTTGGATTTTGCTTTGCCATGCTTGGATGAACATGTATGTGTGCTTATTATTCATTTCTGGGCATGTTTGTTCTTGAGCAAAGTTTTGATGTTGAAATTCTTTGGTTCGATTCATGAATATGGCTATGTTTTAATGAAAATTGATGCTGGATCCTTGTTTGCCTTGCCATGCTGAATGTTTCTGTGTAACCAATTTTAATTTCTGGAAATTTTTCTGAAGAGCTCGATTTAGGGATGAAGGTTGTTGTTACTGTTTGATAAACCCTAGATATCTTCATCCTTGCCCAGATTTTGGTGTTTTTAACGTGTGCATGGTACTGTGTAAACATGAACCAATAGAAACATTTCGTGCTGTAGCCCAAAACGGTGTAGTTTTATTTAGTGAGTTCCCGAATTACACAATTGCCATTTTCGTTTTAATACTTCCAATTATTTCATTTAAATTTTAATGTTTATTTCATTTTGTTTACTCATTTTGCAAAATTCATAACTTGTTCATTTCAATTCCAAATTCAGTGGGAATTTTTGCATCATATCCACATGAATGTCTACTTTTTTATCATGATTTTTAATAATTTTTTGGGTGGCTGGATTTTTAATGGCTCTAGGGTTTGTAACATGTGACCAATTTCTACACCTTTTGCCAAAACCATTGTGAAATGATGAGGATGCATCCATTTGATTTGAAATTTTTTTGTGCTTAATCTACACTCATTCATGTTTATTTTGGTGTAAAGATCATGATTTTAGCTTATGTGGTTTGAGAGTTGTGATTTTTTTGAAGTAGGGTGTGACAACTTGTGTCACACCATGGTTGTGCAATTTCATGAATTTTGATGACATGCTTCCTGGCCTCCAATTGACCTAAATTTTTGCATGAACCTTCTTTTATGTGTCTAGTTGACTTGTAATTTTTCTTGGAATTAATTGTGCTATTTTCCATTTGTTTGAGATTTTTCTTCCCTGCCTAGTCAAATGTTGACTTTGTGTGACACATTTTGCCATTCCATTTGGGAAATTCTCATACTTTATTGGATGATCATGAAATTTTACATGTGCATACTAGACATCTTAAGCTTTGCCATGGTGTTGATCCCATTCATTTCTCATCTGTTATCATGGAGTTATGATTTTTTGAAGTTGATACATGTTTGTTTGACTTCTTTGTGCATGCTTGAAATTGTTTTGACTTCCTGATTTTAGTTGACCACCTTCCACTTGTCCAAATAAGATGAAATTTGACATGCTTACCATGCTAGGTGTTAGGATTGATCATGATTTATTTGGTGATTTTTGAAAATGTTTGAGTTGACTTTTGATGCAAGTCATTCTGTTGATTTCTTTGAGCTATCCCTTGCCATGCTTTGACTTCCTTTGCTTGTGAATTGATGATGATGCATGATATGAACATGAAACCAATTGGGATTGCTCCTTATATGTTTGAACTTGGTTTTGATTGGGCATTGCTTGCTGTTTTGACTTTTTCATTCTCTTTTGACCCTAGGCTTGCCCTAGTGGTCCTGGTACTCACTTTTGAGTTTATGTTTTCAGGTTGAACACCAAATGACCAATGAGACCTTTTCTTTTTGATTAAGCTTGATTGTTTATCATGAGCTAACCTTTATTTTGTAGGTGGCTTGACTCATATGATTTGAGTCTTGTGCTTTGCACATTGGTCCCTCTGGGTTGACTGTTGTTTCCCAATTCCTTTTGCTTTAACTGTTGAACTGTGTACTGATCTGTTTGACCATTTCAGGTACCATTAGTTGCTTAAGTTCTTTGAACTTGCTTTGCTTTGCTATTTAGCAACTTGCTTGAGGTATAATTCCTTTTTCTTCATGTAGTCTGGAAGACCTGGCCTGTTACTTGGCCAGGCAACTGTCTGAAGTCCTCCTTAAGAGGCAATGTTTGTGTATGTTTAATTTGTCCTTGTACAGAGTCAAAGACCTCCTAAGTGAAGAGGCAATTGGCAGAACCCAAGGGATATGCAACCTATCCCCTGCTATTCTGTGTGTCTTCTGCTTTGCTCACACCACTGTGTTGATGCATTGCAGATACGAACCCAAGATCTTGTACAACTGTACAGTTGAGTCAGTATCAAATGTGTAGAAGGGTTCCCACCTTCTGAACCCACACATTCTTGTCTTAAGCTCTCCCAGACCAGGGATAAGAGCTGTGAAGTCTTATCTTCACTCACCTTTCATCTGCTTCACCTTAGCCCCTCAATGGCAAGGTTAAGAGCACCATTTACCCAGTTCCAGAGGTTTGTTTGTTGAGGTTGATATGACCCCTCGACTAAAACCTAACCCTTGTGTGAGCCTCTTGTGTGTATATAGTGTGTGCTACCTGTGCTTGTATGTTTGTTTGACTTGCTTCCTGTGCAAGTTAGGTTTAGACTAATCCTTGTTTGCTTTCGCCCTCGTTGCGATCCTTTCTCTCGCCCTCGTTGCAATCGAGACTTTCCCTTTCTCTTGCCCTAGTTGCAATCGAGACCTTTGTCCCTCCGTAGCCGAACTACGGCAACTCTGATTCTCATGTCCAGATGAGATACGTAGGCACGAGATGCGATGTCTTGTCGAGTTTGACTAACCACTAACCCTAATTCTTTTCTCTCGCCCTCGTTGCGATTGAGACCTCCCCTTTCTCTTGCCCTAGTTGCAATCGAGACTCTTGCTTCCTGTGCAAGTTAGGTGTGTGTGTGGCTTGCTTCCTGTGTAAGTCATGTCTAGGATAGGTTGGCCCGTGTGCCAGTTAGCTAGAAACCTTAACTTAGGGACGACCTTGGCATGACAACATCTAGGCTCGAGTCGTAGTCTCCCTAGTGTTGTGTCTCCCTCTGTTATCTGGTTAGGCTAGATCCTTTGTCCCTGCGTAGGGGAACTACGTCGCCCTGATCCTCATACCAGATGAGGTACGTAGGCAGGAGATGAGCTGATCTCTCCGGGCGCCCTTTTTCTTTTTCAACCCTTTTGTCTTCAACCCTTCCGTGTGTGTTGTTGTGTGCTTGGAAGCTGATGTAAGTCCATCGAGTGGCATTTGGGTTCCAGTGTGTGTGTGTTTAGGTTCGGATGCTGACATAAGTCCAGTGATTGGCAGTCGGGCTCCACGTTTGCCTTTGTCTGTTTGTTTGTGTGCGTGTTAGCCGAGCTACGAATGCTCTGATTCTCCTTCGTCCAAGGAGATACGTATGCATAGGATGCGACATCCTAGCGAGCATGTGTCGTTTCCCCAGTCCGAACTACTTCGACTCTGATGTCTATGCCTGATAGACTAAGTAGGCCCAGGATGCGATATCCTGCCGAGTCAGTCTTGTTTGTTTTCTTGCGCCTCTTTCAGCCAGTGTGTGTTTATTTGAGCAGCGTTTAGCAACCATCTTCCTTTTCTATTGTGCGTGGATCCCGTCGAGTACGACGGATGCGTAGGGGTGCTAATACCTTCCCTTCGCATAACCGACTCCCGAACCCATTCTCTTTGGTCGCGAGACCATGTTCTTTCCTAGGTTTACTTCGAGCGTTTCCTTTCCCTCTTTTTGGGATAAATAACGCACGGTGGCGGCTCTGTTGTTTCTTCTTTTTCCCGCCGGTTTTTCGCGTAATGCGACACTAGGGATTCAATCTTGCAGCATTTTAGGCGCCTTCAGGTTGGAGAATTGTGAAGGTAAGGCATGGTATTTATAGATGGAAAGAGCTGAATGCATGAGCTAACTCGTGTGCATGGCAAATGGATTTTGCATTGCATGGGCTTGTGTGAGCATGTGGAAGGCCCAATGAAGGCTGAAATAACTTGCTGAGTTCTTGTGAAAGGCAAATGGACGTGTACATTAAGTGTAATCAGCTCATGCATGGCAATTGAGATAGCTTTCACAAAATGCCCTCAATTCTTCATGTCTTCGAAAATGGTGCTTCCAAACTCCAAATGCAACCTTATGAGTAATAGTTAGAAAGCTTGTTGCATAAAGAACAAATGCTATGTTGATCAAAAATCCAATTGGGCCTTGGAAATTAAATAAATTTGAGCTTGAAGTGTAGGGTGCAAAACATGCATATGTGAAGTTTTCCAAATTTGGCCAATGTTCAAGCCCTTCTGTTTCACTGATGCAAGCTCCAAATGATAAAATCTTCAACATGAAAGTTGTATATATTTTCAAGAAAATAAATTTGGACTTAAATTTTGCATCATTTGGATTTTTAATGGAGAAGTTATGGGAACTTGAAGTTGGACTTTTTCACATTTCAATGCATTTGGCCCAAAGTGACCTATAATGTTTTGCATTATCACATGTATTTATTTTGAGAGTTTGCAATTTTTCTAAACATAACATTTGAAGTAGACACAATAAGCTTTCCAATGCATTAAGTCTCATCCCAAAATCATGAAAAATGAATGAGTTATGTTTTTGGGAAGTTGACCCAAAATTAGGGTTTCAGTCAAAATTACCTATAATGTCTTGGAGTGTAAGATGACCTTCCAAGATTCAATTTAAATTTTGATGAACATGAAAGTTGTTCATATTGTCCTTAAGAACAATATTTATCTTGGGGTCATCTCCATTTGACCAACACATAAAAAGTTAGGTCTCAGTGCATTTCAAGATAGTCAGATGAATTGACTGATCAACTTCTCAAGTCCACAACTCATACCTTGATGAATTGATGATTGAGGGCACTCAAATAAGTTGAAATATGCATGAAATGATGAATTAAAGAACTTCCCTTGATTGTATTTGATCTTGGGTTGAGGTTGCTTCATGAGCAAGGCATTGTTGATGATCAGATGAATTAGGGTTTCCTTGGGAAACAAACCTCAAACCCCTTGACTTGCTTTGATCAAAATGATGAATTGAGATACTTGAGAGGCATATTTGATGGATGAGAGCTTTGGGAACCAATACCATGCTTGCTTTCATCTTCTCCTAACCTTATCATTGCACAAAGGATCTCCTAGAAGCTTTTAGACCTTGTGATTGCTCAAGCTACAAACAAAAAATGTTAGTGACATACTTTTGTGCTTTTGGTTAGTAAATAAAATGAGAAAAGCAATGATAAACAATTCAAGCATGCTTGGTGATCTCAAACCACTCACAAGAGGTCCCACCCAAAGGCAAAGGGAACCCAGATGCTCATGATCCTTGAGGCTTTGCAAATGCAATGTTATGATGCCATGAGGGATCTTAGGGCCAAAATTGGGGTCCTACAGATGCCCCTATTTAAGGTCGTTCTAGCCGGAGATATGAAGGTTAAGATCTTCGTCTCGACGAGGTAGAATGGGCTTAAATAATAACAAAGAGACGAATTTTGGTCCCTAAGAGAACTCCTGATGCAGATGTATGTATGCAAAAGGGTAATACTTTGTGGGGATATGTGTCCACAAAAGGAAAGGAAATCCGGAGAGACTGACAATCTAATATGAGTAATTCACTCCATGGGACAGAGACTCTGGGACCCCTATGGGGATAAAAAAAAGGGATAAATTACGTGAGCAGGGCACGACTTAAAGCTTGGGGAGTAGAATTTTAAAAGAATAAATAATGGGAAGACCCGAGCTGACTCAAAGGCGCATGTATTAGGGAATATGCCAATACAGCGGAATTATCCACCAAGGATACTTCGGATGAAAATCCAGACTCAGATGGGGAGAATCCACTAAGAGACCTCGTTGGGGAACATCCAAACAGGACTCCCCCGGGGAAACACCAGGGCGAGGTATTACCAGTTACTGGGTAATAAGCTCAAAGAGACATGTGATCCGAACACCGGTATAAGGGTGAAAGAACAACATGCTCGGGGAGAATGAATATCTAAGACCAGTATACAGGTGAGAGATATCAAACATCTGAAATCATTTGAGGAAAACCTAAAAAGGTATATTTCAACTCAGGAAAATCTGACTCCATAAGGGACAAAGGTCATAATAGGGAGCAGAAGGGAAGGAACACCAGGGATACCGGTTACTGAGCATATAACAGGTGACCAACCAAGGCGTGAATTGGGGAATACTCCCAAGACACTCATCATCCAAAAGAGGGCCGAAAATCAAACTCGATTATAGGATGGACATTCGACTCTGCAAAAAGGGTTACGAATCTTACTCGACTGGGGAAGAACAAAGACTTCGACTGAAGAGCGCATGAGATATATTATCTATTACCGTCAGAATGTAGATAACATACTCGCATGGAAGATTATCCATAACCGGTTACTAGGTTAATGAAGGATAAATCATCCAAAAGAAAGAAGGCATTTGGATACCAAATACTGGGTATACAATGATGACCTAATCAAAGGGAGAAACGATCATTGTTGACGAATAGGCAAATGAAAGATGACTCGCTGGGGATACATTGACAAAGGCAATGATCCAAGATATATACTCAAAAAGGATGAAGGACTATCAAACCCGAATATTGGATAATGATAACCGTCAAGGAGGGGATTACATCTACCAGATACTGGGTAGAAAACCACGGAAAAGTAACTGTCATCGGTTAGGATGAACAAAAAGGTTAACTCTGCCAAAGGGATGAAAATAGGGTTTACAACCACTGGTATAAAGGTAGAAAACCACAAACTCCACCGTGGAAAAGATGGATAATTACTAGTTATTGAGCAATCATTCATCCGAACTACGGGGAAATGCGAGGATAATCTCCAAAAGCCAAATCTAGGAACAAACTAGAGATGCACAATGAAACAAGACTCATCCCTATGAGGATATAACTCAATGGGGGGTTCCTTCCCGATATATGTGTTGGGAGGAAACATAAACAACCATCATCCATGAGGACATAACTCGATGGAGAATATGGAAGAAAGGATAACATTTTCTGCTTATGGGGCTGACTCTTCATGGGGAGATCAGACACAAACAATCTGCTTGAGGAATATATTACCCACTAGCAATAGATAACAAGCAAAGATATATGGCAAAGAATGCAACATGAATATCTGAATGTTAAAACTATACATATATGCGTGGTTTATGTATGATGAATGCTAACAGAACAGACATATCTAACACAAACAAGTCCTCTGATCGATCAAATAAACATCTGGTACTACATCTCAAAAGAGAAAGCCAGGCCCAGTGGAGAACATCCCATCTGCTGGGGATCAGGGATACCAGGAAACAAAGACTTCTACAGGGGAATGAATAACAACCATTCCAACCGGGAACAGGATCATGGCACAGATAAGCTCCGCTGGGGAAGCCACTCCACCGGGGAAATTATCAAAGGGGAGGATGGATTTTCGTGGGGAACAACCACCAATCAGAAGCTTCTAAGGTCACCTAACCAAGAGCTCACATCTGCTGAGGAGGAAGGAGGCTGAATACCTTTACCACATACTCTGCTCGGGAGGGAAAACCACAAAAGGCTCCGGAGGAAGAGGATACAAACATGCCAGGAATACAAACAATTGTCTTACCCTGTCGAGAATCCTACCATCTTTGGGAGAGCGCTGAAGACATCCCCTAGTATCCTTTTATCATTGTGAATGTTCACTTTGTTTAAAAACAATTTATGAAAAGTTTAATTATTTAAAAACAATGATATTTCTCAATTAAAACATGTAAAACATTTGTTGAATAGAAACAAATAAGAGTGTAAATAATTGGATAAAGGCTCAAATTTATTTGATGGAATGGTAGTCTGCCAATGGCAAGACTCCATAGATTTTTACAAATTTGAAATTGGTGATATATATTAGAAAAGGGCTACATTGAACATAATGACCATTTCTCCACCAATTCTGAATCCGATGTATTTGAAGCTTCGGTTGATGATGACTGAGCGAGAATCTCTGACGGATGACAGTTTGTAGAACACAATCTTGTCAGGATGCAGTTACTTGCCAAATCCCTAATTTTTGCCTAGATTTCCCCAGGATGAGGTACTCAATCTAGCGGGATACATATTTATTTTTATGTCTCTAACTTTTGCCTAGATCGCCCTTTCGGGTTTTCAATCCACCGAGACGCTCATTTTTGTCTAAGCCGCCCCTTTGGGTTTTCAACTTAGCGAGCTATTCTGTTTTTATTTTTAGGCGAAGTATTTCTTGACTGCATTTGAATTCACAGGACGAGGGAAATCCTCCCCATCCATAGTTGTAAGTATCAACGCACCGCCTGAAAAGGCTCTCTTGACAACATATGGACCTTCATAGTTTGGAGTCCACTTGCCCCTAGAATCGGGCGCGAAAGACAAGACTTTCTTGAGCACAAGGTCACCCTCTCAGAACACATGAGGCTTGACCTTCTTATCAAAGGCTTTCTTCATCCTTTGCTGATATAACTGACCATGGCACACGGCAGTCAATCTCTTCTCTTCAATCAAATTCAGCTGGTCATAGCGACTCTGAACCCATTCAGCATCAGTCAACTTGGCTTCCATCAAAACTCTTATTGATGGGATCTCCACCTCTACTGGGAGTACAACCTCCATGCCGTAAACAAGAGAGAAAGGGGTTGCCCCTGTTGAAGTGCAGACAGATATCCGTGCAAAGCGAATGGCAATATCTCATGCCAATCTTTGTACGTAACAACCATCTTCTGGATAATCTTCTTGATATTCTTATTAGTAGCTTCAACAGCCCCATTCATCTTGGGTCTGTAAGGAGAAGAATTATGATGTGCGATCTTGAACTCGCTACACAACTCTTTCATCATCTTGTTGTTCAAGTTAGATCCATTGCCAGTAATGATCTTATCTGGCACAACGTAACGACATATGAGTCAATTCTTGATAAACTTCACGACCACCTGCCTGGTCACATTTGCATACGATGCCGCTTCAACCCACTTGGTGAAGTAATCAATTGCTACGAGAATAAATCTGTGACCGTTGGACGCTTTTGGCTCTATCATGCCAATCATGTGGATTCCCCACATAGAGAAAGGCCATGGTGATGAAATCACATTCAGAAGTGTCGGAGGAATATGAATCTTATCCGCATAAATCTGACATTTGTGGCATTTCTTCACATATTTGCAGCAGTCAGACTCCATTGTCAGCTAATAGTAGCCTGCTCTCAACATCTTTCTAGCCATGGCATGTCCATTGGAATGAGTACCAAATGAACCCTCATGGACCTCAGTCATTAACAGGTCTGCTTCGTGTCTATCCACGCATCTGAGCAGCACCATATCAAAATTTCTCTTATAAAGCACATCGCCATTGAGGTAGAAACTTCCAGATAATCTCCTCAAAGTCTTCCTATCTTTCACAGATGCCCCAGGCGGGTAAATCTGACTCTGAAGGAAGCACTTGATATCATAATACCATGGCTTATCATCTTGCACCTCCTCTACTGCAAATACATGAGCTGGTCTGTCCAAGCGCATCACAGTGATATTGGGAACTTCATTCCAAAGTCTTACCACAATCATCGAAGCAAGTGTAGCAAGAGCATCTGCCATCCGATTCTCATCTCGAGGAATATGATGGAAGTCAACCTCAGTAAAGAATGTCGAAATACTCCTCGCATAATCTCTGTATGGGACGAGGCCAGGATGATTCGTTTCCCACTCACCCTTAATCTGATTAATAACGAGGGCCGAATCTCCATAAACATCAAGATGCTTGATCCTAAGATCAATGCACTCTTCCAATCCCATAATACAATACTCAGCCATATTATTCATGCATTTGAAAGTTAGCCTTGCTGTAAAAGGAAAATGTGTGCCCTGAGGAGTAATAATCACTGCCCCAATACCATTTCCATATTGATTTACAACGCCATCAAACACCATACTCCATCTGGAACCAGGCTCTGGCCCTTCATCGAGCGTAGGCTCATCGCAATCTTTCATTTTAAATACAAAATCTCTTCATCTGGGAAGTCGTACTGAACCGACTGATAATCCTCGATTGGTTGATGTGCCAAGTGGTCAGCTAAGATACTACCTTTTATCGCCTTCTAAGCTCGATACTCAATATCGTACTCCGATAACAACATCTGCCAACGGGAAATCCTCCCAGTTAAAGCAGGCTTCTCAAAGATATACTTGATTGGATCCATTTTGGATATCAACCAAGTCGTATGATTCAACATATACTGGCGTAAGCGCTTAGCAGCCCAAGCCAAAACACAACATGTTTTCTCAAGCATTGAGTATCGAGACTCACAATCAGTGAATTTCTTACTCAGATAGTAGATATCATACTCTTTCTTTCCTGATTCGTCTTGCTGACCAAGGACACAACCCATTGAGTCTTCAAGAACTGTCAGATACATAATCAAAGGTCTCCCTTCCACAGGTGGAGACAGAATAGGAGGCTCAGACAAATACTCTTTAATACTATCAAAAGATTTTTGGCAATCCTCGGTCCAATCATGAGACTGATCTTTCCGAAGGAGCTTGAATATCGGTGCACATGTGGCAGTCATGTGGGATATAAATCTGGAAATATAATTCAAGCGGCCAAGAAAACCTCGGACTTGCTTCTCAGTCTTGGGCGTAGGCATCTCTTGTATTGCTTTGACCTTTGCAGGATCAACCTCAATACCTCATTCGCTGACAATGAAACCCAATAACTTTCCGGAACGAACTCCAAATGTACACTTGTTAGGATTCAGACGAAGCTTATACTTCCTCAAACGCTGAAAAAGCTTCAACAAGTGCTCTACATGTTCAACTTCCGTTCTTGACTTTGCAATCATATCATCAACATATACCTCGATCTCCTTATGCATCATATCATGAAACAATGTAGTCATAACTCTTTGATACGTGGCTCCGGCGTTCTTCAAACCGAAGGGCATCACTCGATAACAGAATGTTCCCCAAGGTGTGATGAATGTTGTCTTCTCCATATCCTCGGGTGCCATTTTGATCTGATTATATCCAAAAAATCCGTCCATAAACGAGAAGACATTGAATTTAGTTGTATTATCTACCAACATATCAATATGTGGTAGAGGGAAATCATCTTTCGGACTAGCTTTATTCAAGTCTCCACACACATTCGGACTTTTCCATCTTTCTTAGGCACGGACACAATATTGGCCTCCCATTGAGGATATGTAGAAGTCACCAGAAACCCCGCATCAATTTTCTTCTGAACTTCTTCCTTAATCTTTACCGCCATATCGGGATGAGTTCTTCTGAGCTTCTACTTTACAGACACGCACTCAGGCTTTAAAGGTAGGAAATGTTGCACGATATCTGTATCCAGACCATGCATGTCTTCATATGACCAGGCAAAGACGTCGACATATTCTCGTAGCAACTCAATCAACCCATTCTTAACAGATTCTTCCAGAAGTGCCCCAATCTTCACTTCTCGCACACAATCTTCAGACCCCAAGTTGATTGTTTCCAGATTCTCAAGATGCGGTTGAATGATCTTTTCTTCATGCTCAAGTAGACGGGTAATCTCGTCAGGAATCTCTTCAACATCATCTTTTTCCGCCTCAAATACAGGGAATTCAAAGTTAGGAGATGGTGTTGGATCATTATGTCCAATGGGTTTGATCAACCTGCATAATGATTTTGGATATAAAAAGATTTTAGAATTCAAACAAGGCAAATCATTATGCAGATGAAAAGATTGATTTTATTCTTATTTTAAGGGTTTTATGTGATCACCATTTTCATGCAAAAAGCAAAAAGGGAAAATAATTGGAAAAACAAACATTTAACATGAATTTATTGAATGAAAATATCATTGTATTTATGCGCCAACAATGTCATCACTCCTCCTTTTGGCATGGGAGAAGGGTTTTTAAACACCATGATCATTACTTTGACTTATGGATAACTGTCGGAATATCCACAACGACCCAATTATTGCAGATCCCTCCAGGGATGATGAAATTGCCAGAATCCTCTGCATCCTCTTCCAAAATGGCAATAGCCTCTTCGTCTTGACCGGTGTGGATAAATCCACCACTCTTGAACAACCCTGGCTTGTTGAAGATCCCAGAAGAATAGCCTATGCCAACCCGGGACTTGTTGTCTTCCAACTTGATCATTTTCCCTAATCCAACAGTTACACCATGCTCAATGGCCAATTTCGCGTCTTTATAGGAAGCAAATGAAGAAGTTCCCTTCTTAATAGGTCCAATAATAGATAAAGCTTGGAACGGGGTTCCAACTTCATCCTCAGCATCTATATAAGAGAAGGAAGACAAATGGCTAACCAAGAGAGCCTTTTCTCCCCCTACCACTACCAGCTTCTTATTCTTCACAAACTTCAGCTTCTGGTGTAGGGTGGATGTCACGACGCCTGCCTCGTGAATCCATGGTCTGCCTAAGAGACAGCTATATGATGGGTGAATATCCATAACTTGGAATGTAATATGGAAATCACTTGGTCCGATTTTGACTGGGAGATCAACCTCTCCAATCACAGTTTTACGCGATCCATCAAAAGCTTTCACAACTACTCCACTCTGCCTCATGGGAGGCCCCTGATATGATAACTTTGCAAGAGTGGTTTTTGGAAATACATTTAATGACGACCCAATGTCCACCAGCACATTGGACATGGCGTCATCTTTGCAGCTCATAGAAACGTGTAATTCCAAGTTGTGGTCTTTTCCCTCCTCAGGGAGATCAGCATCACAAAAACTTAAATTGTTACAAGCGGTGATGTTTGCAAGAATACTGTCGAATTGTTCAATTGTAACATCGTGATCCACATACGCCACATCCAACACCTTCTGCAGAGCTTCTTGGTGTGGTGCTAAATTCATCAGCAAGGATAGTACAGAGATTTTGGATGGCATTTGTAGAAGTTGATCTACCACGTTGTACTCACTTCTCTTGATGAGCCTCAGCGTCTCATCACAATCTTCTTTCGCATTGCTACTCGGGCCAGCAGAAGCAGGAGTTCTCAATGTAGAGGTAGGTTTAGCAACAAGTGCCGGATTCGGAGCGTTCACAGCATTCCCAATCGGGCTTTCAGCATAATTAGCATTGTCGTTCCTTCGAGCGTCAGCTTGCGGCTTTGGCGGAGCCGAGAAAACACGACCGCTGTGGGTTAGGCCGCTGACGTCGGCAATATTAACGACAGACGAAGAGGGTAGGGGCACCTCTTTCCCATTCTCCAATGCTACAACATTGTAGCTATAGGGGACCGCCTTCTCAGAAGAGTACGATATAGGGCTGGCTGGCTTAATAGTCAGAGCAGGAGAAACCTTCTGCTTGCTACCATCATATTTGATGACAACAGGGCCAGGTATCCGGAATACCGGAAAAATTACCTTGACTTCAACAGCATCTTCATCAACATTTCTGTTTTGAAGGATCTCAATGACTCCCTCATCTAGCATTTCCTGAACATCCTTGCGCACTTGGCGACAACCTCTCTGATTAACAGAACAGACTCGACATCTATCGTGGTCATGTTCATAATGGCTATAATCGCACAGCAAACGATGCATCTCGACCAGAGATTGTCGAATATGACTAACGTATTTGACCTTGTACTTGCCAGGGCAGCCCTGGACCATATTGACATATTTCCCATGCTCGGGCAATGGGTTCTTCTTCACATTCGGACCTACGTCCTCGAAAAACAAAATCCCGCTTCTCACAAGGTCTTGCACCTTGGTTTTCAAGGGATAACAATTCTCCACGTCATGTCCGGGAGCACCAGAATGATATACGCAGTGAAGCTCAGGCTTGTACCACCACTGGGGGTTAGTAGGTACAGCGGGAGGGTCTCGTGGAGTAATTAACTTTCTATCAATCAAAGATGGATAGAGTTCAACATAAGTCATCGGGATTGGATCAAAGGTGACCCTCTTCCTCTCATAGTTGGTGCTGGTGTTGTTGTTGTTGTTGTTGTTGTTTCGAGGCTGGTAGGTCTGTTGTTGTGGACGATGATGTTGTTGCTGATATTGCTGAGATTGTTGTTGTTGATAATGTTGGGCTTCTCTGAAAGCAGGTGCTATATGAGCCACCTAATGCTGGTTGCTAATGGGGCGGGCAATCTTCCTCTTCACATAGGGTATTCTCTTGACATGGGAAGACACAGTATGTGCCTCTCCCTCCTTCTTCTTGGCAAAGCTGCCATATCTCTTTGCTGAAGAGCCTTCATCTCGAGTCAAACGTCCTTCACGGACCCCCTCTTCCAGTCTCATTCCCATATTCACCATCTCGGTGAAGTCTGAGGGAGCACTGGCTATCATTTTCTCATAGTAGAATAAACTCAAGGTCTTCAAAAAGATCTTGATCAACTCTTTCTCCTCAAGGGGTGGCACTATCTGAGCTGCCAACTCGCGCCACCTCTAGGCGTACTCTTTGAAGGTCTCTTTCTCTTTCTGGGACATTGCCCTCAGCTGGTCCCTATCAGGAGCCATATCCATATTATATTTATATTTCTTGACGAAGGCCTCGCCAAGATCATTGAAAGAGCGGATGTTCGAACTTTCCAGACCCATGTACCACCGGAGAGCGGCACCGGACAGACTGTCCTGGAAATAGTGGATGAGCAATTGGTCATTATCAGTTTGCGTCGACATCTTGCGAGCATACATCACAAGATGGCTGAGAGGGCATGTGTTTCCCTTATACTTCTCAAAGTCAGGTACTTTAAATTTAATAGGGATCTTCATGTTAGGCACAAGGCACAACTCAGCAACACTTTTACCAAAGAGGTCCTTCCCCCTCAGAGTCTTCAGTTCCTTGCGAAGCTCAAGGAATTGGTCTTTCATGTCATCCATCTTCTCATAAACATCTGGACCTTCAGATGGTTCAGAATGGTAGATGGTATCTTCAACTCTTGGTAATGTGTGCACAACGGGAGGTGGCACTGAAAGGACCGGGCTAGATGCCGGCAAAGAAGCAAGAGTAGGAGCAAAACCCTCTGGCACAAAATTGGCGGGCATTCCCCACGGGAACCCGGCTGGCATGGATGGCGCAAAGTGGGCTGTTGCAGCAGGCACAGTAGAAGTCACGATCTCAGAAATGACCGTTCTCTGGGGAGGAGTTGAGGGTGTCGGAGAAGACTGGCTCTGGGCAGCCATGAATGACTCCATCAGGGCAGTCAACCTGACTACTTCTTCCTTTAACTCGCGGTTCTCTTGTTCCAGATGATCCATCAGTTTCGATGAGTTGGCTCTGGTGTAGTACCGGTGAGTCAGCCTGTCTTTGGAATAAATAAAGAACACAAAGTTAGACCATAGGACAAGAAGCCTTGAGCAAAACCTGCTTATGCGCATGATGCATGCAATGCTTGTGCATATGATTTGTTTTTATATCAGAGGAACTTTAGAGTTCTATTTGCAAATATTGGAAATATTAAACATTTATTTCGTATGGAAATACAATATCAATAATATCTGGGAAATGTTTTTACACCAAAGAAGTACAACATTGGTAACCAAATATAATACAAGAGAGAAGGAAAATGATCATCCTATGAATCCCTAGAAACAATCATCTAAAGCTCGAGAGACCGGAAGATAAGATGCACGAAGCCTCTTCACCTCCTCCTCATAGGTTGCCTCCATATCTGCCTTCTCCTTGGCGAGTCGATCGTACTTCCTCTTCCAAAACTTTGAAGACTGAGGAAGCAGAGAAGTTCATGCATCATTAGGATCATCAATAACCTGATGCTCAAGGAACTCTATCAAAGCATCCTTCTCCTTGATCTGCTGAAGCAACTCCTCTCGTTCACGGATCCAAGCACATGAACGGTCTTCATCTCTCAACTCCTCTACTCCTTGGCCAGGGAGGGTTGAAGGCCCAGCCACAACCAAAGGTGTAGGTCACGGATACTCGTAAGGCATGAGGTATTCGGAAGCTCTCCTCCTAACCCAAGAAGTATAAGGCTCTAAGGCGATACAGTTCTTCGGTCCCAGCTCCTTCTTTCCTTTCTTATGGATCTTGCGCCAGGCGCGGACCATCCTGCCCTTTAAGCCTTAGGGATCTTTACCCTCCTGAAAGAACACACCCTCTAACAGAATGTTATTGGGTTTATCCCTTAGGGGGAACCCGAGCTGACGACGTGCCAAAACAGGGTTGTAGTTAATCCCACCACATGTACCAAGAAGAGGCACATTGGAGAATTCACCACAAGAGTCGATAATTTGCACACCATCATACACACGGTTGTACCAAAAGATATCATCATTAGTGAGAGACATAAGTCTTGTGGACCACCGTAGACATCCTTTGTTCTCCTTGAAGGCGACCGTTTGCGGCAAGTGAGAAATAAACCACTTGTACAACAGAGGCAAACAACACACAACTGTACCACCACCCTTTGCATTCCTCATATGCAAAGAGAAGTAAGTGTCACCCAACAGAGTCGGAACGAGATTAAGAGTAGAGAAAATCCTAATAGCGTTCACATCCACAAACTTGTCGATGTTGGGGAACAATACTAGCCCATATGAAATTCTGGTGTAGTCAGAGTTTAGATGTTCTACTCCAAGTCATGACATCTGATCCAACATTGTGACTATCATAGCAAGACAATTAGCACATTAAACCCTGTACTAAAGCACGCTTTCACAAATGTCACGACATCTCCTTCTATGTCACCCTAGAATGAAGGAACCCCTAGTCCTGTGCATCAGGTATGCAACCTCAGCAGAGATCAATCATAGCTCTCACTTCTGTTGTTTTCCTACACAGTTATCAACATGATGTCTTAATTGATCATCTGTTACATTATTCCAGTGTGCTTGCCTTTTACTTGTATTTCCTGAAATAAAGGTTGAATACATTAATCTAATTACCACTTATTAGATTGCTAACAAATAGGAGATTTGTTAGGTTCATTAAATGTAGGGTAGTCGTTGGTTTCCTGGATTTTAGCTCAGCTGTTGGATTCCTAAAGAATAGCCTGAGAAAGATACTGACCCAGAAAAACTAATCATCCTACACTTTACCACATGCTGTCAGGAATGAATGTCATAACATTCAGTTTGACATTCAGAACATATACATCATGCTGATTCTGTTATGTTCCTGAAAAACAGACTGTGCTAAATTTGTTGTACTGTAAACGACCAACCAGTCTCTAATTCAGTATCAGCCTACATGAACTACTGTCTAGACATCCAGTTTGACAGTTTCACAATGATCCTTTGGCCAGGTCTGTTTTCCACTTGAAAACCAGACTTAATTATATACTGAACTGAAGCATAAAAACCAACCTGCCTATTATTCAGTATATGCTATCAATGATGAATGTCAAGACATTCTGATTGACATTCAACCAGAAGGCTATGTATCAGGTCTGTTATTATCTTGGTAGGCAGATTGAAATACAAGCTTAGTTATGGCATACAAGATTATAACATATGCAGAAGGAAAACAAACACAGGAAATTGTTAACCCAGTTCAGTCCAACATGATCTACGTCTGGGGGCTATCAAGCATGGAAGAAGATCCACTATCAGCAGTATTAATTCAGAGTTAAACTCCCCCGTTTACAACTCTTCACTTAATCCCTACCCAATGCAATCTATACCTAGGAACTCCTAGATAGAAACCTCCAGTTTCCATTCCTATCACTACAAATACAATGTAATGTTAAACCAACTTGAACTTGCTTCACAGCTTCATTCAAGAACATAATCACTCTTGCCTACAGGCTTTGAGTTACAAATACTCTCAGCTTTGAACACTGAGAAACACATGGTAACCTTCCCACATATTGGGAGGTTTACCTCACACACACCCCTAAATTTTCATTCTATGAGGATTACAAAAACTAGGTTACAATAAGCTATTTATAACCTAATCACCCAACTGGATTTGGGCCTTCAGAAATCGCAGCAAACTTGTTCTTTGCTGTTACAAATACAGCAGAAAATTTCTGCTACAAACAAGGTCTTCAATCCTAAAATCTCTCCATATATATCTCCTTATTTTGAGCCTATATATGTTCTGATTGAGTCTTTAAGACCTCCACATGGGAGTTAGGATATTCACCAAATATCCTCACTAATCCCAGAATATATACTTAATTAATTAATTCAGTTTTCTACACATGTACGATGTCACAGGCATGATGTCGTGACATCATACATGACATGTTGGTCCAGATGTTGAACTTCTTCAAACCAACATATTAAAACAACAGAGATGATTACATTATTTGTTTTACAAAATTAATGCCAATCCTAAGGTATTAACACCATAGATGAGAAGTACGAATATGGCCTCAAAGGCGTCCTCACTCATGGCCTTCCCATACATAGTAGCTTGAGCAATGAGGAACTCAGAAGAGAGACCTTGAATTCCACCTTTGGTAGTCATATGCGCACCAACCAGAGATTCATCTATATGCAACATATCAGCTATCTCTTGAGAAGTAGGAATACTCTCTAAGCCACTGAATGACAACTGGTCTAGAATAGGTATACCCACAAGGTAGGCATACTCCTCAAGCGTGGGCAAAAGTTGGAAATCCGGAAAAGTGAAGCAACGGTACAAGGGATCATAAACTGCACCAATACACTCATCAATCCTTCGTCCACTTGAGTAGTCAGAATGGATAGAAGCTTCCCAAACCAGCTTTGAAACCCAAGGGATCTAATACATAGGATGTCAAATTCCTTAGCTCTTTCAGGTCTGGTTGTCTGAAACTGTACTTCTTTGTATTCCTTCTTTGTCTTTCCATGTCTGAAAATTTGTAAATAGACCTCTTAAGTTCTTTGAAAATTTTCTTATTGTTTTGATGATATGGATGCAAATGGGTGCATGGATGCATGGATGCAACAATCACACTCAAGGATCAAGCAAAGCACACCAAACAAAGGTCATGGGATGGATCATGTCATCCTTAATATCAATCATCCATTTTGGTGGATTATGGTTTATACCTTATCAACACCCAAGTTCCATTGATATTAAGGATACATGAACGAATCAACCATGAATCAAGGGTTTGTTGCAAGTCACGAGCATGGAAGACTCATTGTCCATCACTAAGGATATAGGTGAGTATTACATCTACCTCAAGGATAACTCAAACCTAATAGCTAAAGGTTATGAAAAATTCGATTAAAGAAGTGGCCATTGAAACCACCAAAAGGTATTTGAATGAGTTATATTTACCAATGAAAAGTATGTACAAAATATGGTCAAAGTTGGCTTAGAAGTTTAATTCAAAGTAAGTGTTATGAAAAATTTGAAAATCAAAAGCATAAGGCTTAGGTTTCTAATGTTTGAAAACAAATGTTAAATGTTTACACAAAAGTTTTGGCTTGGGTTAGAGTGGAGGGAAGAAGAAGAATGGCTAAAGTCCTAATCATACAAGAGATAAGGGATAAGAAGTAAGACCACAAATGGAGTTCCTCTCTTGAGATCATATTGATGATCCAAGTAGCTCCCATCCTTTGGAATATGCAAGCAAGATAAGAAAATACTCAAGCAATCAAGCACACAATCAAAACAAGCTCATAGGAATCTTCCAATGGCTTTTAGGTCTCTCTCTCTTAGAAGCTTATGGCAATGGTTCCTCAATTTGGCTCAATGTTGGAATTCCTAGCACAAGAAAACACACATCAAAAAGTTCTATCAACAAACAAAGAATGAACAAGAAGGAGTGTAGAAGTTGGTCCTTTCAAAGTCCTCTTCAACATTTATAGCACTCTAAAGGCCCAATGCCTAGTTGCTCTTTGACTTTTATAGCACTCTAAAGGCTCAATGCCTAGTTGCTCTTTGACTCCAAATTTGCATAGGGAAAGTCCTAAATTCTAAGTCCAATTGTTCATTTCTTTGCATTTGGTCCACAATGAACAAAACAAAACACAAGCACAAGGATATATACACAATTATGTGCTCAAGTGAGCAAAAGGAAAATTGAATTAACATAAACATGTGCTCAAGTGAGCAAAGGAAAAAGCAAATGAATAAGATGTACAAGAATAGTAAATTGCATAAATGTAAAGAGCAAAAAGTAAATGTTAATAATTAATGGTTAGTATTAGTAGTTAGTGTGCCAAAAGGCAAATTTAGCGCTATGTTAAGCAATCGTAATTGGACTTATGTAGAAGTCACAACTATATGAGGCCGGTCAATAAAAATGTAGGCAACAACATAAGTTAAAAGTCTTGATTAGTGAACCAAGTTCCAACAACTTGCCATGCCAAAAAGAGAAGATGAGAAATGATCTTGTATTGGTTTAAGTCTTTTGCATGATTTAGAAAGCAATCTATCCTTAATGCAAAGCCATTCACTTGATCATTTGATCAAGATGAATTAGATTTGAATCAAGGAAGATTAAACCTTCCTAATCAATGCTAACTTATCAACCTTTAACTCATTAATCAAAAAAAGAAAAGGAGAAGAAGAAGATGGATAATGGGAATGAAGAAAATAAAGTGCACTAAATAAAAATGGAAGGTACCAATCCACAAATGTTGACCAAAGATAGAGAAGATCAAGGTCAAACCAAAAAAACAGAAGTGAGATGAAGATTGGAAGTCAAGAAATAAACAAAATACTTTTGGCATTTTTAATATTTGAAAATAAACTTGAATTAAAATATTAAAGAAAGGTCAAACTTCAAATTCACTTCAAATCAACTTTGAAAAGTCCAAGTGAATTATCCCAAGTTCAACAAGGTCAAACAAAGTTTGACAAAAAAATTCAGCATTTTTAAAAGTCAGAAACTATTTTTAATCAATTAAAAATGAAAAAAAATAACCTAATTGAACTAAAATCTCAAATAAATCTCAAATCAATTAATAAATTGATGAGAATATTTTTCATAGATCTATCATCATTCAAAGAGGTTGAGAAAATATTTTTGTATTTTTTGAATATCAAAAACTATTTAAAATGAATTAAAAATGACCAGAAAAGAGAAAAATATTAAAAAATAGCAAATGATAAAATAAAAAATAAAAAATCATTTTTAGAAACTAGAAATTAAAAGAGAAATAATGCAATTGGTCCCATATTTTTTGGACCAATAATAAAAGAGATATGAGTTTTTGAAAATGAGATGGAATAAAAAAATAAAAATGGAAAATTCAGAAATTAGAAAAAACCACGTGCGTTGGATGGAACCTCATTAATTGACGTGGAAGATCTAATGGCAATGAGATGCGCGCGTACCATAGTCCAAGGTAAACGAGAAACATAATGAATTAAATAAAGTCATAAGATCTGATAGCTATGATATAAACTGGAGATCAGATCCAAGGGCTCACAATTGATCTGGCAATGACACGGTGGCCAGCGCCACCGTCTTCTCCGGTGAGCTCCGGTGAAGATAAAAAAAAACATAGAGTTTCAAATGCTAACTAAAATGAACGATCCATGCACCATTCGAAAGGTGAAGTGATGTACATCACTCCTATGCCACTCACTTCCACTCTAGATTCCTATTAAGAGAGAAATCAGAGATGGAAGTTTGGTGGTGTTCAACTGAACTTGCTCGATTTTAACAATTAAGCACACAATAATGATGCCTCTATAGAGAGGACTTCAGACAACACAATATCAAGGCAAATGGAGCAATGTATGATGAGATTCGAAGCAAAATTCAGTGGAGCAAAACCTTTGGATTGTGAAGAATTGAGTCACTCTCTTTGGTTCCTTTTGCAAACAGAAACTTCAATAGATCAAATGATGAAGGTCTAGGAACTTTAGATCTGAAGATTCAACCAAATGCAATTGAATTTCAAATCTGAATTTTTGGAGAAAAATGGAATTGTTCCTTTAGGTATGGCTAGGGATTCAATCTTGCAGCATTTCAGGCGCCTTCAGGGTGGAGAATTGTGAAGGTAAGGCATGGTATTTATAGATGGAGAGAGCTGAATGCATGAGCTAACTCGTGTGCATGGCAAATGGATTTTGCATTGCATGGGCTTGTGTGAGCATGTGGAAGGTCCAATGAAGACTGAAATAACTTGCTGAGTTCATGTGAAAGGCAAATGGACGTGTACATTAAGTGTAATCAGCTCATGCATGGCAATTGAGATAGCTTTCACAAAATTCCCTCAATTCTTCATGTCTTTGAAAATGGTGCTTCCAAACTCCAAATGCAACCTTATGAGTAATAGTTAGAAAGCTTGTTACATAAAGAACAAATGCTATGTTGATCAAAACTCCAATTGGGCTTTGGAAGTTAAAGAAATTTGAGCTTGAAGTGTAGGGTGAAAAACATGCATATGTGAAGTTTTCCAAATTTGGCCAATGTTCAAGCCCTTCTGTTTCACTGATGCAAGCTCCAAATGATAAAATCTTCAACATGAAAGTTGTAGATATTTTCAAGACAATCAATTTGGACTTGAATTTTGCATCATTTAGATTTTTAATGGAGAAGTTATGGGCACTTGAAGTTGGACTTTTTCACATTTCAATGCATTTGGCCCAAAGTGACCTATAATGTTTTGCATTATCACATGTATTTATTTTGAGATTTTGCAATTTTGCTCAACATAACATTTGAAGTAGACACAATAAGATTTCCAATGCATTAAGTCTCATCCCAAAATAATGAAAAATGAATGAGTTATGTTTTTTGGGAAGTTGACCCAAAATTAGGGTTTCAGTCAAAATGACCTATAATATCTTGGAATGGAAGATGACCTTCCAAGCTTCAAATCAAATTTTGATGAACATGAAATTTGTTTATATTGTCCTTAAGAACATTTTTTATCTTGAGGCCATCTCCATTTGACTAACACATAAAAAGTTAGGTCTCAGTGCATTTCAAGATAGTTAGATGAATTGACTGATCAACTTCTCAAGTCCACAACTCATACCTTGATGAATTGATGATTGAGGGCACTCAAATAAGTTCAAATATGCATGAAATGATGAATTAAATAACTTACCTTTATTCTATTTGATCTTGGACTGAGGTTACTTCATGAGCAAGGCATTATTGATGATCAGATGAATTAGGGTTTCCTTGGGAAACAAACCTCAAACCCATTGACTTGCTTTGATCAAAATGATGAATTGAGATACTTGGGAGGCATATTTGATGGATGAGAGATTTGGGAACCAATACCATGCTTGCTTTCATCTTCTCCTGACCTTATCATTGCACAAAGGATCTCCTAGAAGCTTTTAGACCTTGTGATTGCTCAAGCTACAAACAAAAAATGTTAGTGACATATTTTTGTGCTTTTGGTTAGTAAATAAAATGAGAAAAACAATGATATACAATTCAAGCATGCTTGGTGATCTCAAACCACTCATAAGAGGTCCCACCCAAAGGCAAAGGGAACCCAGATGCTCATGATCCTTGAGGCTTTGCAAATGCAATGTTATGATGCCATGAGGGATCTTAGGGCCAAAATTGGGGTCCTACACAACTTTTTTCTTTGCAAGGTCTGCAATGCAACCCTCAGAAGCTCTGCGTGCTCTACATAAGACTTAGAATATATCAAAATATGTTCGATGAACACAACCACAAAATGATATAAGTACGGATGGAATATTCTATTCATGTACTCCATGAGCACTCTAGGCGTATTAGACACACCAAATGACATCACTTAATACTCATAATGGCCATATCTTGTTCTGAACACCGTCTCCATAATATCTTATGGTTTCACACGAATTTTATGATAACTTATGACACTCCATCATTACATGATTTTGGTTGAAGAAACGGATCAAAAAAGTTAAAAATGAGAAAAAATGAAGAAGAAAGACCAAAGAATGAGGAAAAATAACTAAGTGTGAAGAAATAGGGACTTAGTGAAAATCAGGTGAAAATGGAGCAAAAAACGTGCAACCGTCGAAATAATCACGCGCGTGATAAAGATGTATCAACTGCATCACGTGTATGATACAGGTCATCACACACACGATGACTCTTTTCCTGAGCTTTTCTGACGCATTTTGGTCCATTTTGAAGGCTTTTTAAAGGGGATTTGGCACTTTTTCAAGGGTTACGAATTTCTACACAAGGAGTACGAGTTTACAACACCATAAGTGATTTTTAAGAGAATTGGAAGCCATTGGAGGCCAATCCTTCAAGGGAATTCACATGTAACCCTTCTTCATTAATTTTGGTATTGTAATTTGCATTACGAGTAGTTAAATCTCTATAGGTTAGGTTGTGTTTGATGAACCTATTTTTATATTGTTGGGACTTATGTTTAATTTTACATTACATGAGTGTTTTGATATATAATTCTATTCAATTTCTTCTTGTTCATAATGCTTTTTATGTGAGATATTTTTTTAATATGATTTTGGGCACATAGGGAATACTGACCATTAGTCTATATGTTGGACCTAGGGCAATTGTTGTGCTTATGCTGGTTGAATAGGAAAACTCTAAGTAGTGATTAGTGAGTTATATCTCATGGTTTGGTTATAGCAGTTTTATTAATTCGTAGTGTGATTATAATGACAATATCATTCATGTAATGCATCGAACATCAACAATATAGAAATAGGGGATTTTATACACAACCTGATTGCTTTAGTGAATTTGTCTGAACACTTTATTTTTTTTCGTATTCAAACTCGAAAACACCCTAATTTTGTATTTTATACGCATTGCACAATTTTTTATCTTATTAAATAGCAATCCCTGTGGATTCGGTCTTTTTATTATTACGACAGTGTCAGTACACTTGCCGAGAAGTCATCAAGTTTTTGGCGTCGTTGTTAGGGATTACTGATCATTTCAACAAGGCAACGCTTGTGCAACATTTTGTTTTTAGTTTTATTTTCTTGATAATTACCGTACTACTGAGGTATTTCTTATTTGTGTATGTGCAGCTCAGGATCAACATTGACACTGTTTGATCCAGAAATTAAAAGAACGACACGTGCTCTCAGGAGAGCAGATAGAGAAGCAACTATATTTCAAAGGATCTTAGTAGAAGATCACACACTTATTTATTCTGACTTTGAAGAGGAAATCACTATGGCACTCGTACCACCATAAACTATGGGGAATTACTACAAAAGAACCAATGAAGGACAAGTTTCTAGAGGGTTTGTGTCGGCAGATCCTGGTAACTTTAATATTAAGAATTATTTGCTTTCAGGTTTAAGAGACAATTCGTTCCACGAGAACACGATTAGAGACCCGTGAGATCATCTTGCACGCTTCTATGAAACAACGTCGATGTGCAAACCAACTGAGGTCACTGAAGACCATGTCAAGCTGAGGTTGTTTGGGTTCTCACTAATTGGAAGGGCTAAGGACTGGTTACTTTGCCTTCCAAATGGAACAATAGGAACATGGATGGATCTGGAGGACAAATTCCCCCAAAGATTCTTCACCAATATTCAGTTTGCTGAGCAAAGAGTAGAAATTGTAAATTTTGAGCAGCAGGACACTGAATCGTTGTATGACTTATGGAAAAGGTTCAAACTTCTATTACGCATGTGCCAAAATCATAATATGAATAACATGGAGCATATGCATAATTTTATCAAAGGTCTCAAGAGTCATACACACATGTTGTTGGATGCTTCCACGGGAGGCACAATCAGATCAATGACCGAACCATAAGTTAAAACCTGATTGAAAAAATGTGCTTGAACGAATACCGTTCAAAGAGCGAAAGGTCAGTAATAATTAAAAATGTGGGCACACCCAAAGGTATGTTAGTTGTTAATACCTATATTTCACGTTTATCTCAAATTGGATTATTGAATAAAAATCTAGCTGAAAGAAGCTTAAGTAAAGCTAACGTGAGCCAGGTACAAGCACTTAGGTGTGATTTCTGTGGAGGCGAACATGCGAACAGGAGGTGCTATTTGGAATGGTCAAGTCAAGAAGCCTGATTTTCCAATTTCCAGAAGAATAACCCTTATTCCAATACCTACAATCCAGGATAGAAGGATCACCTGAATTTCTGTTGGAGCAATAATCAAAATACAAGTGGTAATTAAGGTATGCAGCAAAGCCAACAAGCTCCAATCCAAAGGGAACCTTCACAACTGGATGAGACCTTACAAAACTTAATCAAGGCCACTCAAAGTAGTTTTGATCAGGTGAATAAAAACCATGAGACGATGAGTAGGAACCATGATGCGTCTATAAAAAAATTGGAGATGCAGATTGGTCATTTATCTAAACAAATAGTTGTCTTACCTAGCTCGAGTGGAGAATTTACAAGTAACATTGTAGATAATCCTAAGAGTGAGTCTTCCAAGGCTGTAGAAATAGATTTTGAGGTGATCACCAACAAAGGTGAAAATGAAATAGTTGAAGAAGTTTTGATGGAAAAGGAATAAGTAAGAACTAAAAAAAAGGAGAGTAAATATCAGGGTGGCCAAGAGGAGAGAGGAGTCACCATTTAATAATTAATAGATAAAAACTCCCCTTGGAGAATTACGAAGAAGAAGATCCTTAATGATCCTAATCTAGAACTACCGAAATACATCAAACCGCCTTATCCTATAATTAAGAAGAAACCAGTACATGAATATGAGGCATGAATGTTTGTAAAGTTTAAAGAGATGTTGACTACACTTCAGGTGAGTATTTTGTTCCACGGGTTTTTAGAACTAATTCCTAAGTTTTCTAAATTTATGAAGGCATTACTATACAAAGCAGAAAGTGGTCAAGGAACAGGTAAACATGACTGAGAAGGATGAGATGGTAGTGCCTCAAACAGTGCCACCAAAGTTAAAAGATCCAGGTAAGTTTACTATCTCTTGTAATATTGGTGGAGTAAATATCTCACACACTTTATGTGATTTAGGGTCTAGTATAAATGGTATGCCACTGAACAAGGCTAGGGAATTGAAATTGGGTGAGATCATATAGAGTAATATGACTCTCACTCTAGCTGATTCATTTATTACTCACCTGCTTGGTATCTTAAAAGACATGTTAGTACATGTCGGTGGTTTAGTGTTTCCTTAGGATTTTGTGGTGATTGATATTAAAGGAGATTCAAGAGGGTCAGTTATTCTAGGATGCCCATTTTTGGCAACCAGGAAGGCTTTGATACATGTGGAAACTAGTGAAAGACTTGGAGACCTGCAACCATATGGAGGAAAAAGGTAGCACAATTTACAACGTCAAGGAATCAAGTGAAGTGACCGGAGTGAGGGTATCTCTTGCTCCTGGCGTGATTTAGGCATGAACCGTCAAGTTAATGACACAAAAAAAGCACTTCATGGGAGCCAACGCATCTTTTATAACTAGTTTTTTGTTTTTGCAGAATTTAAGTTATGTTAGTAGTAGAGTTCCATAAGAAGAATTAGCCACTTGAGCATGCCTTCCCAATACAATATGTGTTTGTCTTTAATGAACAAGTTTGTAGTTGTTGTTTCCTTCAAATTTACAAACTTTGCAACATTAGTAATAAACAAATGAACCATAAGGAAACTTGATTATAATGAAAGAAACTTACAACTTGAAGGCAAAGGATGAGAAAATAATCAAAGGACTTGTACTCAACCTTCAGATACCTCAACTAGTAAGGTTTAAGCCAAATGAATTCCACTATTCATTATTATTTCCTATTGAGTGTATCCATGCATTATTGTTTTATGAGGTTTGATCTATTTCTGATTAAGTTTATCTGGTTTGATTTACACACACTGAGGTAGTTGTTTGTTTATAACTTTGAGCCTTTCTTAACCACCATGTAGTAATAGGTACATCCATTGCTAACCACTTTGAGATTATCATTTCTTTCAGTGACTTAGACTAAATTCTCAGCCGTATGACTTGAAAGATCTTATCTTTCCATCCTCTCTTTTGAGTTAGGTAGAATTGTAGTTCTTAAGTGATATGAAAAAGATTAATTTTGGGGTTGCTCTTGGAAGTGAGCAAGTTTTTAAGTATATGGTTGGGGACTAGAGAAAAATTGGTCAAAAATTCAAATTTTTGAAAAAATAAGAAGTGGAAAAAGAAACTTCTTCAAAAAAAGATGAGATTAAAAGAATGCAAAGGGCATAATAACGACCACAATAATAAAATCTCTAGTACCATCAAGAAGGAACAAAATGGGTATGATAATATAAGGAGAACTAGGCATCTAACTCCAAAAACCTACTTTCCCAAAAATATCCTACCCGAACATAAGCCAAGTTACAATCGAAAAAGCCCATAAATATGTATGTTTTGGGTTTTTTTTTATGAATTATAGTAGAACATGATCAAGATGAGTATAAAATATTTTGCATGTTGATTGAGATAATATCTTATCCATTTAGTAAGTAAGGTGAGATGAGAGACAGGTTGAGTACTTGTCAGAGTTTGAGGATGTTTTCGATTTTTTTTTGGATAGAAGTTGGAAGCTAGAAAATGGTCAAGTAAAGAAATAAATTATTTGGTGATGTTCAATTGTTATTGTGCAACTTGTTTTCTGTTTGGAATTTGTAGTGCATGCAAGTTACTTGAGGACAAACAACGATTCAAGTCTGGGGTTGTGATGACACTTCGTCATTACATGATTCCAGTCGAAGTTACAGATCAAAACAAGTTAAAAAGGAGAAAAATGAAGAAGAAAGACAAAAAATGATGAAAAATAGCTAAGTGTGAAGAAATAAGGACTTAGTGAAAATCAGGTGAAAAGGGGAGCAATAACTACTTGAATAGTCACGAACAACATCGCATGCGCGATAAGGATGTGTCAACTGCATCACGCGCGCGATGCTTGTTATCATGTGCATGATGACCCCTTTTATGGGCTTTTCTGATGTGTTCTGGTCTATTCTAAAGGCTTTTTAAAGGGGATTTTGGCACTTTTTCAAGGGTTACGAATTTCTACACAAGGAGTACAAATTTACAACACCATAAGTGATTTTTGTGAGGATTGGAGGCCAATCCTTCAAGGGAATTCATATGCAATCCTTCTTCATTAATTTTGGTATTGTAATTTGAATTATGAGTAGCTAAATCTCTGTAGGTTAGGTTGTGTTTGATGAAACTATTTTTATATTATTGGGACATATGTTTGATTTGACATTGCATGAGTGTTTTAATCTATAATTCTATTTAATTGCTTCTTGTTCGTAATGCTTTTTATGTGAGATAATCTTTTAATATGATTTTGGGCACATAGGAAATACTGACCATTAGTCTATATGTTAGACCTAAGGCAATTGTTGTGCTTACGCTGGTTGAATAGGGATAGGAGACCCCAAGTAGTGACTAGTGAATTAACGCATTGTTACATTGCCTAACCTTGCTTACGTTGGTGGACTAGGGATAAAAAAACTCTGAGTAGTGATCGGTGAGCTATATCGCAAGGTATTGGTTATGTCGGTTTTATTAATTCGTCATGGGATTATAGTGATAATATGATTCATGTAATGCATCGAACATCAATAATAGTGAAACGGGGGATTCTATACACAATCTGATCGCTTTAGTGAATTTGTTTGAACACTTTATTTTATTTTTATATTCAAACTCGACCCCCACCCCCACCCACACACACACAATTTAGATTTTATACGCATTACATAATTTGTTGTCTTGTTAAATAGCAGTCCCTATGGATTTGATCTTTTTATTACTACGACATTATCGATACATTTACCGAGAAGTCATCTGTAACACCCTTCTAAAATACCCCAAGAGTTTAATTAAAATAACAACATATATCAATCAGAGTAAATATGCAATTAAGGGTGTCACACAATTTCTTCACACCATTCACCATGATAACTGTCATGCTCTTTTATTAATTCAAAACATAAAGCATTTGCACAATACGCAGCGGATAGAGATTAAATCAATCATGCAAAACATGTAGCATATTACATGTAAACTGGTTCACAACCAACAATAAAACATTTAAAACATCCCATCCCGATGTTACATCTACCAGAGCATGACCCACTAAGGAACTACACTAGACTCCAAGCACTAGCTCCTACTCAATCACTGCTCGTTACCTGAAAAATAGTTGTAAGGGTGAGTTCCTCAATCGATATAATAAGCATTATAAAATATCATGCAATGTTAAGTAATTTAACACATTTCATCACCCTAATCATAACACACATTCAGTAACGGCACATCAACTCAAACATCATACTCAACACCAACATAAAGCACACGTATAATCTCAATTCATACTCAACACCAACACAAAACACACGTATAATATTGGAATACGTCCATTCATATTATACGCCATACATACATTATGCAATGAGACTCCATGCATGCGGTACCGACTATTCGTGAACATATAGTTCAACTTCACCGACCAAATCCAGGTACGGCTACCAAGCTCACTAGTCCCACTCATTTGAGACCTAGTGACTCACATCACTAATTCCTCACCATGGGAATTAGCTACCACCCCAAGGGCCATGCTATGCACGCTAATCACCTAGCATGCAAACATCAACAACAGTCCAAAATGACTAACATCACTAATTCCTCACCATGGGAATTAGCTACCACCATACAGGCCACATTATGCTATGCCAAATCACCTAGCATGCAACATCAACAACAATCCACAATGGACATATGCTCACACTCTAAGCCATAAAACAGTCCATCCACAATTACATACATAATATATACATTCACAACATTATGCATATTTTCACACATCATCAGCATATTTATCACATAATCATATTATGTCATGCCAAATAATTCAGTCACAGTATTAGCACACTCTACTAACACCTATCCTACTCAAAACAACGGGAAATAATCCCTACTATATCCCACACCGATATAGGCCAATCACCAATTATGTTCACAACATTAAAATATCAATTTTTCCAATTTCCAACAGTGTTAACCGGTTAACGCCCTGGGTTAACCGGTTAACGCAGGACAGAACACGCTTCCTGGTCAATTTTAACAGTGTTAACCGGTTAACGCTCTGGGTTAATCGGTTAACGCAGACAGAACATAAAATTTTTCACAATTCATAACAGTGTTAACCGGTTAACACCCTGGGTTAACCGGTTAACGCAAGACAGAAAACTGTTCCTGCGCTAACACGAAGCAGAATGCAGAATTCTCCGCATTTTCCGCCGTTGGAGGACTTCCGGACCTCCAATTTCAATTCCGTAAAAAGCTACACTTTCGGGAAATCAAGACTCATCCAATTACAGAGTCAATTTCAGTTTTAACACAACTTATCCATCACAATTTTTCAGCATTCAACATCCCAATTAGGGTCAAATCAACGGTTCATCACTACCCATTACATGTTAACCCATAATACCCATTAAACGACGATAAACCCCCCTTACCTGAGTTAATCCGGCAATCCTTTAGCTTCAAGCTTTTCCCTTCTTCAACCCTTGCTCTCTTGCTCTTCCTCTTTGCCTTTTTTCCACTTTCTGTCGCTTCTCTGGTTTTCACGAAAAAAACCCTTTTTACCAAATGGAACTCTATATATATATTCCAACTTTATTATTCCAATTTATATTATTCCAATAATAATAATAATTCCAATAATATTCCAATTATTTAATTAAATTAATAAATATATTATTAACTTAAATTAAATAATTATCTTATTTTTATCGGGGTGTTACAACTCTCCCCCACTAAAAGAGTTTTCGTCCTCGAAAACATACCTCAAGCGAATAACTCCGGATAAGACTCCTTCATCTGACTCTCAAGTTCCCAAGTCACATTGCCAACTGCTGGTCCTCCCCAAGCTACCTTTACCAAAGCAATCTCTTTACCCCGCAACTGCTTCAACTCTCGATCCTCGATCCTCATAGGTGATGTTTCAACAGTCAGGTTATCTCTCACCTGTACATCATCTACTTGGACCACATGCGACGGATCAGGAATGTACCTCCTCAACTGAGACACATGAAAAACCTCATGCAAATTCGCAAGTGACGGCGGTAAAGCGATACGATAGGCTACCTCCCCTATCCTCTCCAAAATCTGATAAGGACCAATAAATCGAGGTGTCAACTTCTTCGACTTCAAAGCTCGACCAACCCCAGTTATCGGAGTAACACGGAGAAACACATGATCCCCCTCTTGAAACTCAAGTGACTTCCTTCTCTTGTCGTGATAACTCTTCTGACGACTCTGAGTAATTCTCATCTTCTCCTGAATCATCTTAATCTTTTCCGTAGTCTGTTGAACAATCTCCGGTCCAACCACAACACTCTCACCGGACTCATACCAACATAAAGGCGTCTGACATCTCCTACCATACAAAGCTTCAAACGGTGCCATACCAATGCTCGAATGAAAACTATTGTTGTAGGTAAACTCAATCAAAGGTAAATAACAATCCCAAGCACCTCCCTTTTCCAAAACACAAGCCCTCAAAAGATCCTCCAGTGACTGAATCGTCCTCTCAGTCTGACCATCAGTCTGCGGATGATATGCAGAACTCAATCTCAGCTTAGTTCCTAAAGCCCTCTGCAAACCTTCCCAGAACTTCGATGTAAATCTAGGATCTCTGTCCGAAACAATACTCGACGGAATACCATGCAAACTTACAATCTTCTCAATATACAACTCGGCTAATCTCTCTAACGGATAATCCATTCTGATCGGAATGAAATGAGTCGATTTTGTCAATCTGTCAACAATCACCCAAATAGCTTCAAAATTCTTAATCGTCCTCGGTAAACCAGAAACAAAATCCATACTGATATTATCCCACTTCCACTCTGGAATAGCCAACGGTTGCATTAGCCCAGACGGCTTCTGATGCTCAATCTTTGACTTCTGACAAGTCAAACAAGAATAAACAAAACTCACAATTTCTCTTTTCATTCCCGGCCACCAAAATAACTTTTTCAAATCATGATACATCTTCGTAGCCCCAGGATGAATACTCAGGCCACTACGATGTCCTTCCTCAAGGATACTCTTCTTAAGTTCGGTAACATCCGGAATACACACCCGATTACCAAATTTCAAAACACCATTCTCATCAACTCTGAATTCACCACCTTGACCTTGATTTACTAAAGTCAACTTATCAACCAAAAGCACATCGGATTTCTGACCCTCTCTAATCTCATCCAGAATACCACTCGTTAACTTCAACATTCCCAATTTAACACTATTGTGAGTACTCTCACACACCAAACTCAAGTCTCTAAACTGCTCAATTAAATCCAATTCCTTAACCATTAACATAGACATATGCAATGATTTCCGACTCAATGCATCAGCCACTACGTTTGCTTTACCCGGATGGTAATTCAAACCAAAGTCATAATCCTTCAGAAATTCTAACCATCTCCTCTGTCTCATATTCAGCTCTTTCTGATCAAACAAATACTTTAAACTTTTATGGTCACTGAAAACCTCAAATCTTGACCCGTACAAGTAATGCCTCCATAACTTCAGAACAAATACCACAACTGCCAACTCTAAATCGTGTGTCGGATAGTTCCTCTCATGAACCCTCAGCTGTCTCGAAGCATAAGCTATAACCTGCTTATTCTGCATCAACACACCACCCAAGCCCAACAATGACGCATCACAGAAAACCTCAAATAGTTCTGACGGACTCGGTAATATCAGAATAGGAGCAGTAGTTAACCTTCTCTTTAACTCTTGGAAACCTTCTTCACACTTTGAGTTCCAAACAAACGCTTGCCCCTTTCTAGTCAACATCGTCAACGGTAACGCCAACTTAGAAAATCCCTCAATGAATTTCCTATAATAACCTGCAAGTCCAAGAAAACTCCTTATCTCAGAAACTGACTTCGGAGCTTCCCACTTAGATACCGCTTCTATCTTAGAAGGATCAACAGCAACACCACCTCTTGAAACCACATGACCAAGAAAACTAACCTCTTCTAACCAAAATTCACACTTGGACAGTTTAGCAAATAACTTCTTTCCTCGTAGAACTCCTAAAACCACTCTCAAATGTTCAGCATGCTCTTCTTCAGATTTCGAATACACCAAAATATCGTCAATAAACACCACAACAAACTTGTCTAGGTAAGGATGGAAAATCCTATTCATATACTCCATAAATACCCCAGGCGCATTAGTCACACCAAAAGGCATTACAGAATACTCATAATGTCCATACCTTGTTCTGAAAGCAGTCTTCTGAATATCCTCAGTTTTCACACGTATCTGATGATACCCCGACCTTAAATCTATTTTGCTGAACACACTCGCACCAACCAACTGATCCATCAAATCATCAATCCTCGGCAAAGGATACCGATTCTTGATCGTCACTTTATTCAGTTGCCTATAGTCCACACACAACCTCATAGTACCTTCTTTCTTCTTAACCAACAACACTGGTGCACCCCACGGTGACACACTCGGACGAATAAATTTCTTATCCAACAGATCTTCCAGCTGACTCTTCAATTCAGTTAACTCAACAGCAGACATACGGTACGGAGCCATCGACACCGGCCTAGTACCAGGTACCAAATCAATCGAGAACTCAACTTCACGCTCTGGCGGTAATTTGTTCACTTCTTCAGGAAACACATCAGGAAAATCACACACCACGGCTAGATCGCAATTCACCAGTTTATCTTTAGCCTCCAAAGTCGCTAACAGCATAAACAACTCTGCCCCATCTGCTACTGCCTCATTCACCCGCCTTGCTGACAGAAACAAACTCTTTCCTTCCTCAATCTCAGGAAAGATCACAGTTTTATCAAAACAATTGATATAGACTCGGTTAAACACCAACCAGTTCATACCCAGAATAACATCAATCTGCACAAGTGGAAGACACACTAGGTCCATCCCAAAGTCTCTACCAAAAATACTCAAGGGACAATTTAAACAAACTGAAGTAGCAGTCACTGAACCCTTCGCAGGAGTATCAATCACCATACTTCCATGCATCTCAGATATCTCTAACTTAAGTTTCACCGCACAATCCAAAGATATAAAGGAATGAGTCGCACCTGTGTCAATAATAGCTACAAGAGGAAAGCCATTAATATAACACGTACCTCGGATCAAACGATCATCTGCAGAAGTCTCAGAACCCGATAAAGCAAAGACCTTGCCTCCCGACTGGTTCTCTTTCTTCGGCTTAGGACACTGTGGACTGATATGACCCACCTCTCCACAGTTGAAACAAGTCACAGTCTTCAACCGGCACTCTGCAGCCAAGTGACCACCTTTTCCACACTTGAAACACTTCTTCTCAGTACTGGTACACTCATGAATACGATGTCCAGCCTGACCACATCTGAAACACTTAGCAGGGGCACTGGAGTCTCCCCCACTAGGTCTCCTCATCCCACTCTGTCTCTGGAAACCTTTGCCAGCTGCATACGGTTTCCCACGATCATTCTGATTCTTGCCTTTCCTATCAACCCTCTGCTGATAGCTCTCCGCTCTGGCCTTGGTATCCTGTTCAAAAATCCTGCAACAGTCCACCAAGTCGGAAAACACTCTAATCCGCTGATACCCAATAGCCTGCTTGATCTCGGGACGTAACCCGTTCTCAAACTTCACACACTTTGAAAATTCCCCAGTAGCCTCATCATAGGGAGTGCAATACTTCGACAGCTCTGTGAACTTAGCAGCATACTCAGTAACAGACCGGTTGCCTTGTGTCATACCCCAAAATTTGCCCATTAATATTTCAAGACATTTCAGGGCACTCCGACTCACTTTACGACACTTAAAGGAACAAAGGCCCAGCTCGCGAATGACCCAAATTGGCCTACTCGCTGCACGCTCACCTAGTGATAATATGAAAGTGGTTTATTTGGAAGCGGAGGAAAAGGGGTGCAAAAAGAAAAGAAAACGAACCAAACAGCAAAGCCCAGCCCAAAGCGCAAGACACAAATGTTGTGCCTGTGACGGACGTCACAGAGGGCGTGACGAGCGTCACGCAACACAGCCTTGTGACGGGCGTCACAGAAGGCGTGACGAGCGTCACGCAACACACCCCTGTGACGGGCGTCACACATGGTGTGACGAACGTCACACCATTCCCCTACTTTGTAGGCGCAGGTAACGCTTCGGAGACTTGAAGATCCGTTGAGGAATGTTGGGCCCTGCATCCACTATATCCATGCGCACGTTGAAGACTTTTTGGGCAGCATGCATGACCTAATGACACTAATATAAATAGCCACCTTGAAAACCTAAAAAGGGGGCTTTTTCACATTCCTTTTTCCGTGGCCGTTTTCGCTTTTGCACATTTACTTTTCCAACAGCTTAGGCATTGTTTTTACAAGACTACTGTTTAACTTACCCCGGGTAACTCTAAAAGGAAACCCTGAAGGAAAAGCCGGCGGCCGCAAAGCTACCTCCGTCCAATTCAATCCGGCTCGCCAACTCAAGGGTGCAATTCGATTGCAAACAGGTTTGCATTATTATTACAGCTTCATTTTCTCAATTTGCATGCGATATCGCTTTATGTTCTTAACTTGCGTGTGATATCATAATTTAACTCATAAATATATTTGAGGTTTGCATGTGGACTTAAGTATGCCTGGATACTTTGAATTGTTATAATGGATGTCGCTGTTTCTTCGCTCTGTTTTGATCCTTGCCCACCTGACCTGTTTTACTATAACTATGCTTTGCTTACCTGATACTATCACTGCTTTGGTGTAATCTTCGATTACACCCCGATTTGGTATTCTAACCCGTTTGCTGAATTTTGCAAAGGTTCATATGTCCCAGGAAAAGATTGCCGTTAGGTCTTCCACTTTATTTGTGGGATACCATTGTGAAGGCTCACCCTAAATTGCCTAATTAATTTTAATGTGTTAATTTTAATAATTAATTTTAATGTGTTAATTTTAATAATTAATTTTAATGTAATTTTAATGTATTGATTTTAATGTGGAGGCTCACCCTAATTACCTACTTAACTTTAAAACATGACTTTTAAATAAGTGATCTTGGACCTCTTTTTGCTGCCTTACGGTACTACGGTATAACGGTCATGTCCCGCGAATGTGGGGATACACTTAGCAATGGCCCTTCGATTAAATCATCATAGAATAAATCATGGTCCCTCGGATGTTGCCTTCGAAAATACGGTTTTGTCCCTCGATGTCCCTTCGGCGTAGCCTACGGTTAAATGATGATAGTCCCTTCGAATGCTAAGGTATCCTCACAACTGTTGCCTTCAATGACCGATCGATGACCCTTACGATGACCCTTCAACATCCCAAGGATAAAACTACTTACTTCTCAATAGTAAGGACAGTTCTACCCTCATAAGGATGGGAAATGCCCGGAAAGACCTCGGACAGGTGCAACCTTAATTGCTCATTCATAATAAAAAATACTTTTCCCACCTTACACCTTTCAAACATCCTTTTTTTAGAAAATCACCACTTAGCATACATCCGTACTAGGATCATTGCCAAGTTATATTTTTCTAAACCATCTTCAAAATTAAGAGGGATAACCACTTTGTATACATTCATGCAAGAATCATTACAAAGTTAAATTCTCATTTTCAAAACATCTTTCATACATTTCTCAACCACTTTTTCAAACCTAGAAAACATAAATGATTGAGCAATTAAGAGCCCATGGATAACCATGGATACGAGGGGTGCCTAACACCTTCCCTTCGTATAAAGTACCTCCCGAACCTAAGAATTTAAAATTAAGGTCTTTCCTGTTCTTTTCCACCTTTCCTTATGGGATAAAAGAAAAGTCGGTGGCGACTCTTGCTAACCGCGACATTGCGATTAAAAACATACTAAGTCAGTTCACCGTATGACACCTTGCTTCAATTCTAAGAATTCTATCTCTCTCCTTCCTCTGACATCCTCTGGAAGGTACTTCCTCAGAAATCTCTCTCTGAACACCGCCCAAGTGACCTCAGCACTCCCAGCAGCTTCCAACTCAGTGCGGGTAGCAACCCACCAATCATCTGCTTCCTCTGACAGCATATGCGTACCGAACCTGACCTTCTGGTTATCGGCACACTCAGTCACTCGGAAGATCCTCTCGATCTCCTTCAACCACTTCTGAGCACCATCTGGATCGTATGCTCCCTTGAACATTGGAGGATTGTTCTTCTGGAACTCACTCAGTTGACGAGCAGCTCCCATTCCCACAACATTCGGATTTCCCCCAAGTACTCCAGCTAGCATACCCAGAGCCTCAGCAATCGCAGCATCGTCTCTACTTCTTCCAGCCATCTCTATTCTGAGAACCCAACAAGATAAAACAATAAGTACTGATAGGGTTATACAACACCTATCCCGTACAGGGGAAACAGAATAATTACGACTCGACTCGACCGACTATGCTCTGATACCACTAATGTAACACCCTTCTAAAATACCCCAAAAGTTTAATTAAAATAACAACATATATCAATCAGAGTAAATATGCAATTAAGGGTGTCACACAATTTCTTCACACCATTCACCATGATAACTGTCATGCTCTTTTATTAATTCAAAACATAAAGCATTTGCACAATACGCAGCGGATAGAGATTAAATCAATCATGCAAAACATGTAGCATATTACATGTAAACTGGTTCACAACCAACAATAAAACATTTAAAACATCCCATCCCGATGTTACATCTACCAGAGCATGACCCACTAAGGAACTACACTAGACTCCAAGCACTAGCTCCTACTCAATCACTGCTCGTTACCTGAAAAATAGTTGTAAGGGTGAGTTCCTCAATCGATATAATAAGCATTATAAAATATCATGCAATGTTAAGTAATTTAACACATTTCATCACCCTAATCATAACACACATTCAGTAACGGCACATCAACTCAAACATCATACTCAATTCATAATCAACACCAACACAAAACACACGTATAATCTCAATTCATACTCAACACCAACACAAAACACACGTATAATATTGGAATACGTCCATTCATATTATACGCCATACATACATTATGCAATGAGACTCCATGCATGCGGTACCGACTATTCATGAACATATAGTTCAACTTCACCGACCAAATCCAGGTACGGCTACCAAGCTCACTAGTCCCACTCATTTGAGACCTAGTGACTCACATCACTAATTCCTCACCATGGGAATTAGCTACCACCCCAAGGGCCATGCTATGCACGCTAATCACCTAGCATGCAAACATCAACAACAGTCCAAAATGACTAACATCACTAATTCCTCACCATGGGAATTAGCTACCACCATACAGGCCACATTATGCTATGCCAAATCACCTAGCATGCAACATCAACAACAATCCACAATGGACATATGCTCACACTCTAAGCCATAAAACAGTCCATCCACAATTACATACATAATATATACATTCACAACATTATGCATATTTTCACACATCATCAGCATATTTATCACATAATCATATTATGTCATGCCAAATAATTCAGTCACAGTATTAGCACACTCTACTAACACATATCCTACTCAAAACAACGGGAAATAATCCCTACTATATCCCACACCGATATAGGCCAATCACCAATTATGTTCACAACATTAAAATATCAATTTTTCCAATTTCCAACAGTGTTAACCGGTTAACACCCTGGGTTAACCGGTTAACGCAGGACAGAACACACTTCCTGGTCAATTTTAACAGTGTTAACCGGTTAACGCCCTGGGTTAACCGGTTAACGCAGACAGAACATAAAATTTTTCACAATTCATAACAGTGTTAACCGGTTAACACCCTGGGTTAACCGGTTAACGCAAGACAGAAAACTGTTCCTGCGCTAACACGAAGTAGAATGCAGAATTCTCCGCATTTTCCGCCGTTGGAGGACTTCCGGACCTCCGATTTCAATTCCGTAAAAAGCTACACTTTCGGGAAATCAAGACTCATCCAATTACAGAGTCAATTTCAGTTTTAACACAACTTATCCATCACAATTTTTCAGCATTCAACATCCCAATTAGGGTCAAATCAACGGTTCATCACTACCCATTACATGTTAACCCATAATACCCATTAAACGACGATAAACCCCCCTTACCTGAGTTAATCCGGCAATCCTTTAGCTTCAAGCTTTTCCCTTCTTCAACCCTTTCTCTCTTGCTCTTCCTCTTTGCCTTTTTTCCACTTTCTGTCGCTTCTCTGGTTTTCACGAAAAAAACCCTTTTTACCAAATGGAACTCTATATATATATTCCAACTTTATTATTCCAATTTATATTATTCCAATAATAATAATAATTCCAATAATATTCCAATTATTTAATTAAATTAATAAATATATTATTAACTTAAATTAAATAATTATCTTATTTTTATCGGGGTGTTACATCATCAATAACTCAAGCGCAAATCAATCTTATTGAATACGCAAGCACCAATAAATCAATCCATTAAATCATCAATTATCGGAAGAGGATACTTATTTGTGATCGTCACTTTACTCAGTTGTCGATAGTCAATACACAATCTCATGCTACCATCTTTCTTCTTGACTAACAACATTGGCGCTCCCCACATCGAAACACTCTATCGAACAAACTTCTTCTCGAGCAACTCTTCCAATTGTTTCTTTAGCTTACTCAACTCTGAAGCAAACATTCTATAAGGAGCCATTAACATAAGACTAATACTATGTACCAAGTCTTTAGCAAACTCAACCTCGCACTCCAAAGGCGAATCACTAATATCATATGGAAACACTTCTGAAAAACTCACATCACTGGTAATTCACCAATCACGGATTCGCTTTCGTCCTTCATAGAAGCTAGTATCATAAACACCTTAGCATCATCTTTTATGGATTCATCCACTTACTTAGCAAACACAAACAACTCATCACTTGCATCAAACTCTATAAATGACATTGACTTGTCGAAATAATTGATATGAACATGTTGAACTCCAACCAGTTCATCCCAAGGATAACATTAATTTTATTCAATAGTAAACAGACTAAGTCCATCCCAAAGGTATTACTATAAATAGTAAGCGGACAATTCACACACACACACATGAAGTAGCCACTGAACCATTAGTTGGGGTATCGATAACCATACTCCCAACCATGTAAGACAAATTTAAATCCAATCTCTCATCATAATTAATTGAAATAAAAGAATATTTTGCACCCCTGTCAATAATAGCGATAAATGGAATACCACTAATAAAACATGTACCTCGAATAAATTTGTTTTTGCTAGTAGTCTCTGACCCAATCAAAGCAAAGACTCTCCTTTTAGACTAAGCCTTTTTGGGTTTCTATAAATGAGTACTAACGTGACCTGGTTCCCCACAGTTGAAGCAAGTCAGATTATTACTCTTACAATCAGCAATAAGATGTCCAGTCTTCCCACACTTGAAGCAAATCCTCTCAGAATTCTTGTAGTCATTGGCATGATGACTCGTAACACCACACTTAGAGCACTTGATAGAAGCGAGAGTCTCTTCCCCACTTGGAATTTTCTCATATGAAGCCTTATGCTTCCCATTGTCAGTTGGAACACTATAATATTTTCCATGATACTAATTTTTCCATTTCTTCTCACTAATACTCTTATATTGAGTAGAATGGGCTCTGGTATCCTCATCATATATCCTACACTTATTCAGCAGTATAAGAAATCGGCTAATCTCCTAATACACAATACCTTGCTTGATCTCGGGATGCAGTTTGCTTTTGAACTTGATACACTTTGATCCATTAGTAGCTACACCATTGTAGTATGGACAAAACTTCACCAGTTATTTGAACTTAGTACCCCCAAATTTCCCCTCCCTTTTCGCTTCTCATTTGACTTATGATTTGAGACTCATTCATGTGCATCATTCATTCATGATTAATACTTTCTAACAGGCATCATAGATTCATGGTTTGTGGCTAATAAAAATCAGGGTTTTGGCTTGAGGATTGTGGTATTGCTCATCATATGGAGAGAAACCCTAATTTATGGATTCTTTGGGACCTTAACTCTTGTGGCCTATATCTTAACATTCATTTGTACATCCCAACCCTAATTCTTGACTTTTTGTTTTACCTTTTGTGTAATTAACCTCACTTTTGAACCCTAATTGTGGGTCCATGGTTTGAGGTGTTGCCTATGGAGCTTTATGCTTTGTTTGAAACCCTAATCAGGGATAGTTGGTATTCAGGTGCTTCGCTGGTTCAACTTTGTGATCTACGGTTCATCAAAACCCCAGTCCTTGGCTTTGAGGTTTATGAACCCTATGGTGTGCATTAAGATGGTGGAATCCCGGGTTGTGGTTCATGGCATTGATACACCACTTGAGTTGGCTTCTCACTTGGCTTGAGATTCTGGATTGATACATAGCTTTGAACTTTGACCTAGTAAACCCTAATGCATGGTGTTATGTGATTGATTCAAGGCATGTTTATATTCATGTTTCATTAACCTCATAGTATCATGATCCATTTGATCTGAGTCTTATTTCATTCCCACTTCATCCATTACTTTCATGGTTTTATTAAAATGACAAGATTCATTCATGCTTTATTTTATAGTCCCATTGATACAAGTTCATTATCCATTTGATCAAGTCATTCCATGATCCATTAATTCCATTTCATTCATTCATTCAAATAAAGCCAAGCCATTATGCCTCACACATGAGCCCATGCATCAAAAACAAGCAAAAAATCATTTTTTTCATGATGGTAATCGATTACCATGTTTGGGTAATCGATTACCCTGCTTCCAGTAGCCAAAAAATCATTTTTTTATGATGGTAATCGATTACCATGTTTGGGTAATCTATTACACTACTTCTAGTAGACTAAAAAATCCATTTTTTATGGTAATTGATTACCATGTCTAGGGTAATCGATTACACCTTCTAACAGTAGCCAAAATGATGCATTTTTTAGCAGTAACGCAGTATCCTTTGCACTCCAAACCAATCCCAATGCTTGCATCAATACACATTGAAATATTTACATGATTATGAATCAACCAACCATATCATTCATGCATTGGACCAAACTCCTAACACTTCAATTCACCAACTTTCTCAATATTTGTGAGTTACTCATAATAGTCCCAAACTAATTCCAAACCACATCAAACTAACTCCAAACTTCTTCAAACTAATTCCAAACCATTTTAACTAACTCCAAGCCTAATTTAACTAATTCCAAGCCACATCAAAACTAACTCTGAACCTCCATTTGATCCAAACCTATAATCTATATAAACTCATCACTCTCATCAAATCTAAGACAATGACCAAAATCTGAATTCTCTCAAATTACTCACTACAAATTCAACTTTTCTCCTTTCACTTCATCTTCTCAAATTCCTCTCCATACACCAAAGCTCAAACCACCATTGGAGCAAGCTTCACATTGAAGTTTGTTATCAATTGAGCTAAACCTATTGCCTTCAACAATCATCCCTACATTCATATAATCAACATCAACAACAACAATTCAATTCAGAATTTTTCAGAGTTAACTCTTGAAGAGGAGGAGTTCACAGTAGAAGTAGAAGATTAAATATTCCAAGTAGCATACCTCTAGTTTTCACTTCATCTTCTTCATCTTCATCACCTTCAAATTTCAACAAGTTCCAAGACAATCCTCCGTCTTGTAGGTCGGTGAATTTTCATTTTTGCTTGTTTGCTGAATTTTTGATACCACAATGTAGCTTATGTAGTGGAGAATCAAAACCCTAAGGTTTGGTGGTTTGATTCTCCTCCATCTCCATTTAATTTTCAGATTTTGTGCTTAGGGTTCTTGACTTTAATGACTCAATTTCCAGAATTTATTAACTTCTAATTAGAATAGATGAGAGATTAGGATAGAAGAGGTTGAGAAGAGTAGGAAAATGGTGCCTTTTCTTGATTCCGTCCAACTCCGCCGCCTCCAGCGCGGTGGTGCAGGAGCTACGGTGGTGGTTCCTTTTTGACATGAAAAATGAAAGTTGATGTGTAGAGAAGACAAAATGAGTTTGCTGAATTTTTGCATTTCCCTTTGCAAATTATGTTGGGCTTAACCATTAAGCCCAATAGTTTGCTTTCCACACCCCTGTTTTGCTTAGCAACATACTTGCTGAACCCAACCACATTTCTTTATATTTGGGCTTATTCTGTTGGGCCCAAAGCCCTTTTGTTGAATTCTGTACTCTATGTTCTGATTCTACACTTCTCTCATTGGACTTGTTTTTGTTTTTTAGTTGATTATTTAGAGAGTTTAGGATTATTATATTAGAATTAGATTTTAATATTAATTAGTTTAATTAAGTTTTAGAGTTAGGATTAACCTAATTAGGTTAGTTAGATTGAGAGTTTTAATTTTAGAAATTAATTGGGATTTTGGAATTTAAAATAGATTAGATTTTTAGAAATGTGGATATTTAGTTTTAATTAGATTTTTTAGGAAATCAAAACTAATTAGAATAAGAAAGAATTAATTGATTTTAATTGATTTTCATGAGTAAAATTTAATTCAATGTCAATATTTTTGTGAATTGATCATTTTACCCCTTAGGGGTTATTTTGGTATTTTTGGCCATAGATTACATGTCCCCTTATGAGTTTTTCACATAGATTTTTAATCAAACCATGAATAACTATAACATGATCCCTTATATTAGTTTGATTAATTCTGACTATTAGATTAGGTGCTAACCTAGTTTTCAAACTAAATCTTAACCCACGATTCAAATTGATCAAAAGTAATTTTGATCAATTAAATCCTTTGATATTGTATAATCCCATAGTCTAGATTGAGTTACCAAAAGACTCTTGGTCACTTAATAATACTTTTTCTCTAAGTTGTGAAGCTCGAGGCCTCAAGTCAAGATCTTCAATCAAGGCATCCTCAGTCGTACTAAGCAGTGGATAATACAAACATATCAAAGGTGACATCTTCAAGAGCTTGTTAAATCAAAGTTAGAATTGTGTGGCATGAGCCTTAAATAATAGAGAAGGAATGAGACTGAAGAATTCCTACCCCATTCTGAATATTTTTGCATATAGGACGAATGATCCAATGCTCATCGTATTCACCTCTATTCATAGACTTTATATTAATAGCTTGCATAACTTAGCTTGTAATTCACCCTAACAAATCCTAACATAACCTATCTCAATCCAATTTCAACATAGGTTGTAGATGTTTAATTGGCTACATTGTATGGTAAAACACTAGCTGGATTCTAATGTCTTGACTGATGTCATGACATGCTGTGGAGATGTTTGTTTGACTGCATTGTAAGTTAGAATATATAGCTGTACTCTGATGTCTTGGATGATGTCATGACATTCTGAGTAGTGTACTGCAGGATTAGCTAATATAGGATTTATTGAATGTCAAACTGGATGTTATGACATTCATCCCTGTCAACAGATACTGAGGAATAGAACAGTTTGTGTTCTGTTAGAACTCAGTATTTATTTTCAGTCTGGTTATCAAGGAAATACCAGACCTGGCATAAGGCCTACTGTCTGAATGTCAAACTGGATGTTATGACATTCATCATTGACAACATATACTGAACAATAGGCAGAGTGGTTTTCTGCTACACTTCAGTATGTTTCTCAGTCTGTTCTTCAGGAGGATAACAGACCTGACATAAGGCTAATTGTGTGAATGTCAAATTGGATGCTTTGACATTTATTAATGTACGCTGATACTGAAGTATGGACAGATTGGTTCTGTACAGTACAACAATTTTGTACAGTCTGTTTTCAGGAAAACCAAACTTAGCATATGGTCCTTGATTTGGATGTCAAACTGAATGTTGTGACATTCATTCCTGACAGCATATGCTATATTGTAGGTTGTTTAGTTTTTCTGTTACAGCATTTTTCTCAGGCTATTCTTCAGGGATTCAACAGCTGAGAGAAAATCTAGGAAACCAACAACCAAGCTACATTTAATGAACCTAACAAATAGCCTATTTGTTAGTAACCTAGATGTGGAATTTAGGGGAACTCCCGTGATCTTAAATTCAGGAGAATACAAGTACAAGGCCCAAGTGCTGCAATATAAAACGATGGCAATCCTTCATTCAGGACTGGGCATTTTGAGGCGTGAAGATTTAGTGTGTTCATCATACTTCACTGTTGTATTTTTGTGAGTCTTGTATTAGACATATCTTGTAAGCCAAGCTATTATCACATAGATGATTACATTGGTATAGGGTGTTCATTGAGTTGTAAGTGTTGTGTCACTCTAAGCTTTTAAGCGTGAGTGTTGTGTATCTTGATTAAAGCTGTTAAGCACAATCAAGAGTTGTTTGAAGTGTGACTTCATAATTGTCTTTAATATTGATTAAAGGTAGTAATCACTGAGGTGATTGAGGGGGAGTGAGTAGGAACTCTGATCTTAGTGTAAGATTGAAATTGCATTGGGTAGGGATTAAGTGAAGAGTTGTAAACGGGGGAGTTTAGCTCTGAATTAATACTACTAATAGTGGATTTCCTCCCTGGCTTGGTAGCCCCTAGACATAGGTCATGTTGGACTGAACTGGGTAAACAATTACTTGTGTTATTTACTGCACTTACTTTTAAGTTCTGCATAATTCTTGTTTGTGCAGAATTGGATGTCATAACAACCCGTGTGACACCGAAAGTCTGATAACTAGAATTTCAATTGGTATCAGAGCAGGCACCCTGCCTGTTAATTTCTGGGTGAGATCTAGGGAAGTTACTTTCTAGTACCATGGACAAGGATATAGGACACCCAAATAGACCATCCATGCTAGATGGTTCTAACTATGATGACTGGAAGCCTCGTATGATAGCCTTCTTAAGGTCTCTAGATAGCAAAGTCTGGAGAGCTGTCAACAAAGGATGGGAACATCCAACGAAGACAGTTGAAGATGGAGGCAGTGTGCAGATTCCTGAAGAAGAGTGGGACAAGGAGCAAGAGGCATTAGCCCTTGGAAATTCTAAGGCCTTGAATGCATTGTTCAATGGAATCAGTAAGAACATCTTCAGGCTGGTGCACCACTGTGAGCTGGCTAAGGAAGTTTGGGATACCCTCAAGATAACTCATGAAGGTACCTCTAAGGTGAAGATGTCCAAACTTCAGATGCTGACCACCAAGTTTGAAAATCTGAGGATGAAAGAGGATGAGACCATTCATGACTTTCACATGAATATTCTTGAAATTGCAAACACCTCTGGTGGACTAGGTGAGAAAATGGCTGAAGAGAAACTTGTAAGAAAGATTCTCAGGTCCTTGCCTAAGAGATTTGCTATGAAGGTCACAGCCATAGAGGAGGCTCAAGACATCTGCAATATGAAGGTGGATGAGGTCATTGGTTCTCTCCAAACCTTTGAAATAGGCTTGTGTGAGAATGCTGAAAAGAAGAACAAAAGCGTAGCTTTTGTATCAAATACTGAAGAGGAGTCAGAAGCAGGATATACTGGAGGGGATGAAAGCATATCAGAAGCCATAGCCATGCTTGGGAGACAGTTCAACAAGTTCGTGAAGAAGATTGATCAAAGAAGTAAACCTAATGTCAAGAACATCTCGTCTGACATCAGGAAAAGATCAACTTCTGAAGAAAAGTTCAACCAAGGCAAGGGAATCCAGTGTCATGGTTGTGAAGGTTATGGACACATTAGAGCTGAATGCCCTACTTACCTCAAGATGCAAAAGAATGGGCTAGCTATCACATGGTCTGAGGGAGATTCTGAAAGTGAATCTGAAGGAGAATCTGCTAAACATGTCACTGCACTAACGAGTGTTTGTGCCACTGATGATGACTCAAGTGCAGATGAACTGACCTTTGATGAACTTGCTGCAGCTTATAAGAAGCTATGTGTCACCAGTGCAGAAGTGCGTGTATAAGGAGAAAAGCAGAAGAAGCTCATCAAGGAGCTGGAAGATGAGAGACAGAAGCATCTGACAGTTATAGAGGGTCTAAATGGTGAGATAACCCTGCTGACCTCCAAGCTGGATCAAATGACTAAATCCATCAGAATGTTGAATAAAGGAACTGACACCTTGGAAGAGATCCTAAAGGTGGGACAGAAGTCTGGAACCATATCTGGTTTAGGCTTTGTGAAAAAATCCTCAGCTGAACTCAAACGCCCAAAGGCTAAAGTTCAGAAATTCAAGCGGAGGTCACATCCAATGTCTCAACATCAGGGAACCAGGATGAATAATCATCAGAAGAGAAAATTCCAGAAATGGAGATGTCACCACTGTGGTAGGCTTGGCCATATAAAAGCCTTCTGCTACAGGCTTCATGGTTACCCTAACCAAGCCCCTCATGTCAGGCCTAAGCATAAGACATATAGGCACTATGTCCCCATCAAGAAGCGACAATGGTATGCTAGGTTAGCTCACACAGCTCTAAGGGCATCTACCAGAGAAGACTGGTACTTTGACAGTGGTTGTTCAAGACATATGACTGGTATGGAGAATATATTGGTGGATATACAACCTCACACTACCAATTATGAGACCTTTGGTGATGGTGCTAAAGGAAAAATAAAAGGTGTGGGTAAGCTGGACTGCTCTGGAGTCCTAGAACTGAATAATGTACTGTTAGTAAAAGGACTGACGGCCAACCTCATTAGCATAAGCCAGTTGTGCGATCAAGGATACTATGTTCAGTTCACTAAGGAGCTATGTGTTGTGACAAACGGAGATAATCAAGAAGTTATGAGAGGATCCAGATCCAAAGATAACTGTTATCTGTGGGAACCTAAGCTCTCAAACTTCTCCACAATGTGCTCCTCTGCCAAGGAAGAACAGGAGGTGAAGCTGTGGCATAGACGCCTTGGTCATCTACACTTAAGGGGAATGAAAAAGATCATATCCAAGTAAGCAGTTAGAGGAATCCCAAAGCTGCTTATTGATGAAGGAAGAGTTTGTGGAGAATGCTAGGTGGGAAAGCAAACCAAGATGTCACATCCGAAGCTGGGACATCCTACAACTTCCAGAGTTCTGGAACTGTTGCACATGGACTTAATGGGACCTATGCAGGTTGAAAGTCTGGGTGGAAAGAGATATGCATATGTGGTGGTTGATGACCATTCCAGATACACGTGGATAAGCTTCATCAGAGAGAAGTCAGATACATTTGATGTCTTCAAAGACCTGTGCATCAGACTTCAAAGGGAAAAGGACAGTTGTGTTGTCCGAATTAGGAGTGATCATGGTACGGAGTTCAAAAATTCCAAGTTTGATGAGTTTTGCTCGTCTGAAGGAATAAGTCATGAGTTTTCCTCTCCTATAACTCCTCAGCAGAATGGGATAGTTGAAAGGAAAAACAGAACTATTCAAGAATCTGCCAGAGCTATGATTCATGCAAAGAAGCTCCCTATGCACTTTTGGGCTGAAGCTATGAATACCGCTTGCTATGTTCACAATAGAGTCACCTTGAGAAAAGGAACCTCCTCCACTCTGTATGAAATATGGAAAGGCAGAAAACCCATTGTGAAGTACTTTCATATCTTTGGAAGTAAATGCTACATTCTCACAGATCGTGAACAGAGAAGGAAAATGGATCCTAAAAGTGATGAGGGTATATTCCTAGGATACTCAACTAACAACAGAGCTTACAGAGTGTTCAACTACAGGACCAATGTCCTGATGGAATCCATAAATGTTATTGTGGATGATAAAGAGGAAGGAATCGATGTCATAGATGATGTTGGAACATTCCTTGATACTACAACAGACATACCAGTCAAGTCTGAAGAAGTACAAAAAACTCCTATTGAATGTGAGATAGATGCACCCACCAAAATGCCATCTATCAGAATTCAGAAAGACCGCCCTAAGGATCTTATCATAGGAGATCCCAATAGGGGTGTGACTACCCGATCAAGGGAAATTAGCTCAAATTCCTGCTTTGTATCCAAGGTTGAACAAAAAAATGTGAAAGAAGCCCTGACTGATGAATATTGGATCAATGCCATACAAGATGAACTGGAGCAGTTTAAAAGGAATGAAGTATGGGAGCTAGTTCCACGACCTGAAGGGACTAACATCATTGGTACCAAGTGGATCTACAAAAACAAGTCTGATGAGAAAGGAGTAATTACTAGGAATAAAGCAAGACTAGTAGCTCAAGGATACACTCAAGTTGAAGGGGTTGATTTTGATGAGACTTTTGCACCCGTTGCTAGGCTTGAGTCAATCAGATTGTTGTTAGGTGTAGCATGCATTCTGAAGTTCAAATTGTTCCAAATGGATGTGAAGAGTGCATTCTTAAATGGCTACTTAAATGAAGAAGTCTATGTGGAACAACCGAAAGGGTTCTGTGATCCTAACCAACCTAAACATGTGTACAAGTTGAGGAAAGCCTTGTATGGGTTGAAGCAAGCACCTAGAGCTTGGTATGAAAGGTTGACTGAATTTCTGACCTCAAATGGATACAGAAAAGGTGGGATAGATAAGACCTTGTTCGTGAAGGATGAAGATGGCAAAATCATGATTGCTCAAATCTATGTGGATGATATAGTTTTTGGTGGAATGTCAGAGCAAATGGTACAACAGTTTGTTCACCAAATGCAATCTGAGTTTGAAATGAGTCTGGTTGGGGAACTGACTTATTTTCTTGGAATGCAAGTCAACCAAATGGAGGATTCTATGTTTCTCTCCCAAAGCAAGTATGCCAAAAACATAGTTAAGAAGTTTGGTATGGATAATGCTAGGCACAAGAGAACTCCTGCACCTACTCATCTAAAGTTAACCAAAGATGATGGAGGGCCCAGTGTTGATCAATGTTTGTATAGAAGCATGATAGGTAGTCTTCTATACCTAACTGCAAGTAGACCTGGCATTTCCTATGCAGTTGGAGTGTGTGCTAGATACCAAGCAGAGCCCAAAGTGAGCCACTTGAATCAAGTCAAGAGGATTCTTAAGTACATCAACGGGACTTGTGATTATGGGATGTTGTACTCACATGGTTCTGAGCCTGTCCTATCTGGGTACTATGATGCTGACTGGGATGGGAGTGCTGATGACAAAAAAAGCACATCAGGAGGATGTTTCTTCTTGGGAAACAATCTCATATCATGGTTCAGCAAGAAGCAGAATTGTGTATCCCTGTCCACTGCAGAGGCTGAATACATAGCAGCTGGAAGCAGGTGTTCCTAACTGGTTTGGATGAAACAAATGCTCACTGAGTACAATGTCTCTCAAAATGTCATGACATTGTTCTGTGATAATCTCAGTGCCATCAATATTTCCAAGAATCTCATCCAACACAGCAGGACCAAACATATTGACATTAGACATCACTTCATCAGAGATCTGGTGGAAGACAAAGTGATTACCTTGGAACATGTAGCCACTGAACTCCAACTGGCTGACATATTTACAAAGGCTCTGGATGCTACTCAGTTTGAAAACTTAAGGGGCAAACTGGGAATATGTCTCTCTGAGAACTTATAGCAACCAATGATGTTTGGGATGTATTGTTTAATATCTCTCGCTATTAAACAATTGGAAGTGTGCTCTGATTGGTCAACAGATCATAGCTTTGTCACTTGCAACAAGTGTGGCAACAAGAGGTTAAGGAGATTTCCTAACTTGAGGCAGCCTATGCACCTGCAGGAGTTCAAGGACAATGCTCATGCAGGAGTGGTTCTGGATGTCAGACACAAAGTCATGGCATCTGATATGGTGGTACCTACTGTAAAGCAAGAGTGTGTGACTACTTGATCTAAGCTGTGAAGCAAGATCAAGTGGGTGTTGACTTGGTTGAAACTGTGAAGTAAAACCAAGACTGTAATTCTGTCATGTTTGTGTAATTCTGGTTATGTGGATCTGTAATTTAAAGTGTTACTTTGACAATATTTTTGACAAAAAGGGGGAGTAACACCTATGATAACCCCAGGACAACAGATTGTGTTGTTAAAACAGATATTCGTGACAGATTCAAGATCCCCTACTATGCAGTTGTTGTTCCACTTCTAATGAGTGTGAGTATGTATGTGTGCGCTGCAATTAGAAGTTTTTATTTAACTTCTGTATGTGTGCTGAGATGTGAAATTTTTATTTAACTTCCATATGTGTGAGTGTATTATCTAGGTTAATTTCCTGCTAGATGTGTGTTTTCCGCTGCTATGGACTCTGTTGTGAGACCAAAGTGTTTTAGCCAAAAATTTGCCAAAGGGGGAGTTTGTAGATGTTTAATTGGCTGCATTGTATGGTAAAACACTAGCTGGATTCTAATGTCTTGACTGATGTCATGACATACTGTGGAGATGTTTGTTTGACTGCATTGTAAGTTAGAATATCTAGCTGTACTCTGATGTCTTGGCTGATGTCATGACATTCTGAGTAGTATACTGCAGGATTAGCTAATACAGGATTTATTGAATGTCAAACTGGATGTTATGACATTCATCCCTGTCAGCAGATACTGAGGAATAGAACAGTTTGTGTTCTGTTAGAACTCAGTATTTATTTTCAGTCTGGTTATCAAGGAAATACCAGACCTGGCATAAGGCCTATTGTCTGAATGTCAAACTGGATGTTATGACATTCATCATTGACAGCATATACTGAACAATAGGCAGAGTGGTTTTCTACTACACTTCAGTATGTTTCTCAGTCTGTTCTTCAGGAGGATAACAGACCTGACATAAGGCTAATTGTGTGAATGTCAAATTGGATGCTTTGACATTTATTAATGTACGCTGATACTGAAGTATGGGCAGATTGGTTCTGTATAGTACAACAATTTTGTACAGTCTGTTTTCAGGAAAAACAGACTTAGCATATGGTCCTTGATTTGGATGTCAAACTGAATGTTGTGACATTCATTCCTGACAGCATATGTTATATTATAGGTTGTTTAGTTTTTCTGTTTCAGCATTTTTCTCAGGCTATTCTTCAGGGATTCAACAGCTGAGAGAAAATCTAGGAAACCAACAACCAAACTACATTTAATGAACCTAACAAATAGCCTATTTGTTAGTAACCTAGATGTGGAATTTAGGGGAACTCGTGTGACCTTAAATTCAGGAGAATACAAGTACAAGACCCAAGTGCTGCAATATAAAAGGATGACAATCCTTCATTCAGGACTGGGGATTTTGAGGCGTGAAGATTTAGTGTGTTCATCATACTTCACTGTTGTATTTTTGTGAGTCTTGTATTAGACATATCTTGTAAGCCAAGCTATTATCACATAGATGATTGCATTGGTATAGGGTGTTCATTGAGTTGTAAGTGTTGTGTCACTCTAAGCTTTTAAGCGTGAGTGTTGTGTATCTTGATTAAAGCTGTTAAACACAATCAAGAGTTGTTTGAAGTGTGACTTCATAATTGTCTTTAATATTGATTAAAGGTAGTAATCACTGAGGTGATTGAGGGGGAGTGAGTAGGAACTCTGATCTTAGTGTAAGATTGAAATTGCATTGGGTAGGGATTAAGTGAAGAGTTGTAAACGGGGGAGTTTAGCTCTGAATTAATACTACTAATAGTGGATTTCCTCCCTGGCTTGGTAGCCCCCAGATGTAGGTCATGTTGGACTGAACTGGGTAAACAATTACTTGTGTTATTTACTGCACTTACTTTTAAGTTCTGCATAATTCTTGTCTGTGCAGAATTGGATGTCATAACAACCCGTGTGACACCGAAAGTCTGATAACTAGAATTTCATAGGTTACTAACTTCAAGCATATGTAGCAATCAACAATTTCACAAAATTTATAACAGTTTAAAATAGCATGTTGACAACAATTCAAAACAGTTCCAACCTCTAATTCTAACAGTATCTAAGCCTATCACAAAATAATTCCAACAATTCAGTCACTAACAGTCCTAGTTTCTTTCTTTTGAACCTAACAGTAGCAGTTCTGCACATGTTGGCTAAGTTTAGATTCACCTTAACATTTCAACCTAATGCCAATATCCTAATGCTTGAAATGCCACTGCATAGTTCAATTTAACCAACATCAACACTTGAGCCAACATTAATAGTCAATAAGTCTAACAACTCCATAATTAATCTACTGCATAACTAACTGCATATTCATAGCAGTTTCACAACTAACTTTCAATCCTATAAGAACTAACCTAATGACATCAGATTTCATACCAAGGAATAAAATCAACTTCAAATTGGAAATTCATTAACATTTTGACTTCACCAACTAACTTAACAGAGTAAAAAACTTTCTAACAACCATGTTCTACTTCAAATTCATTCTAGCTCACTAACTTAACTTCCATTCACTAACCAATTTTCAATTACACTCAACCTTCAAACCAATACAACTAACACCTAACTGAAAAATTACTAACAGATTTAACTCTGTTAATGAACTTCTAACAAACTTCCCTCTCAATTTCACTTAGAAATAACCCTGCCCTAACTCCATTAACAGAGTTGCCTTATAGGTTGCCCGAGTTTGTTACATTCAAACTCTATAAATCCATTCATCTCTTCAAGTATGATCAATAATCACAATCCACAAGCTCACTGAAACTCTCCCTATATGAGGTTCTCTCCTTCTCTGCAACTCTTTCACTCCTCTTTCACGCACACACAACAACGAACACAAAACAACAACATTGTCACCTATAAACTACACTCTAAAGAAGAAGAAGAAAAAGAAGGAAATTCCATTGTGATAGCTTGGTATTTTAGTTATGTATCTCATTGTAGGATTTATGGTATTCTTGTTCATCATCATCTTCTTCAATTTCAACAAGCTTCGGGGCCAACCTTTGCCTCGTAGGTAACTTCCTCATTCCTCCTTGATACACATTGAAATTGTTACCATCATGTAGAATTATGTGTGAGGAATCAAAGACCTAACATTTTAGGCTTTGATTCCTCCTTTGTGGCATTTAATTTTAACTTGAAATTTCAGGGTTCATAGTTTACTTGGCTCGATTTAGGGAGACAGTTAGGAATTAAGGAAAATCAAGTTGAGTTTGTGAAAGAGGGATTGAGAACGAGTAATTTGATGTATGATTGGAGGCATTTAGACCTACACCGCTGTCGGAGGCCATTTCCAGCGTGTCAGGGTAATGGTCTCAGGTGAAGAATGATGAACATGAATGAAAGCGTGGAAGTGATCTTCCTGATTCCTCCCCCTCTCTTCGCTTGGAGTTTTGGGCATGTGGCCTTAAGCCCACACACATCTTCTATTTGCACCCCTGTCACTACTCAACACACCATCATGTTGAACACACATACAATAACTTAACATTGGGCCTCATTCTGACATGGGCCTTACGCCCATTCTCAGATCTGCACCCCATTTTTTTAGTTTCTTTTAGTTTCTTCCTTTTTTATCACTTGTTTTCTATTATTTTTGGCATTATTTTAATACATTTTTGGCACATTTTAACCCTTCTTATCATATTTTAGTTCTTTGTTACATTTCATTTTTTATATATTAAAAAACACTTAAAATAATAGTAAATAATAGATAATCACACATGTTAGTATAATTAGAGTTAGTTTTAGAATTAGTTTTCAATATACTTTTAGAAATCCATGTGCATGTTAATACTTAGATTTTAATTAGGATTTAAGTAGATTTAGTTTATTCAAATTCCATAAAATTCTTTAGAATTAAAACTTATGCTCAATTTAAAATCCATGTGCTTGATATCTTGATCCATGCCATGATTGATTGATTGATCAAAGTCATCTTTGATCAATTAACCATTTGACATTATCTGATTCCCATATCCAACTAAGTGATCATAAGTTTCTTGATCACTTGATGTGATCATAAATCTCTTTTTGATGTCATCCAGCCAAGGGCAAGATTACTTCAAGTCACATTGTGGTAGGCCACCTCAAGAACACGAGAAGTCAACCACTCCTGGAAGTGAGTAATCAGAGAAGCACCATTTCAAGACACTGGGGCAAGTTAGTTTGAAATTTTGAGATGACAAGACCGCTTTACGACTTATGACTAGGGCAATTCATGCAGATACCCGGGAGATTATGCCAGAGTTGGTTTACCTTGGTACAAGTTTCTCTCGAGTTTTCAAATCAAGCGGTGACAACAATTGCGAATCCTAAAGTAGGTGTCAGAGAATCACGTCTTTATGACCAGTATCTTATCCATACATATCTCCCACCTCCCGCCACATAAACATTTATTCAATCAATGCATAAATCATTACCATGTGCTAATCATGTTGCTTCACTCATGCATATCAATCATCTAACATAATATGAAGCCTCGTGGATCAAAATCTCCTAAAAGCCCAATTTCCATTGGCATCTCTTTTCAAATCCTAATTCTTATTGGCAGCCCTGAAGCCCAATTTTCCTTAGCACATCTTTCTCGAACTAACTTGCTTGGCACTTTTAAGCCTGGTTTTGGTCGGCATTCCTCAAAGTTTTGTTCCGACCTTTGCGGTTGATGAACCTTTTTTCAACCTCCATGGTTGTCGATCTTTTTTCAACTGGCTATGGTTGATGTAACTCTTTTTCCAACCTCTACGGTTGACGATACATTTTTCCATCCATCTTGGTTGATATCATCTTTTCCAATCTTCGGGATTGTTGTCCATTTTCCAATCTCTATGATTGTCTCCTTTTCTCCAACCTTCAGGGTTGTTGAACTTTTCTCCAACAGTCATGGTTGTATATTTTTCTCAATCCTCAAAATTGTGGAACTTTTTTCCAATCGTCATGGTTGATAGCATTTTTTACAATCTTCAGGATTGTTGTGCTTTTTCCAACCTTTATGGTTGATGAATTTGTTGCCAATCTCTATGATTGTTGACTTTATTTACAACCTCTGTGGTTGATGATGCCCTTTTCCCAACCGTCATGGTTGTCGGCTTTTCCCAATCTTCAAGATTGTGGCCTTCGTTTCTCACCCCTGCAGGTATTTGACCTTTTTTCCAACCTCCGTGGTTGGTAACCTTTTGCTAATCTTTGCGGTTGTTAATCTCTTTTCCCAATCTTCAAGATTGTGGTTCTTTATTTTTATCTTTATAATTGTTTATCCCTTTTTGCCAACAGACGTGGTTGTCAACTTTTTGCTAGCCTTTTCCACAATCCCATGCAATTGTTGCCTTTGTTTCCAACCATTGTGTTGTTTATTTACAACCAATAATTTGATATCCCCATCAGAAAAGATTCAATCTTGAAACTCACTACCCTATATGAACCAGAGTTTGCCTCTAATCCCTTTGATGCACGAAACATAGCTTCATTCAACACGAATAAACAATCATACCTTACATACATCAAACATTCCATTAGCAACTGATTTATCTTCCCAGTGGGATATTTCAGTCAATCCCCCAGCCGATCAGACTTACAAAGGTTCACCCAATGCATTCATACATCCTTTTCATTACGTCCATCTTTAGTCGGATTTTTTTTGGATATTTTGTATTTAATCCCCTTCTACCTTGAACATCCAAAAAGCTAACACAATTCGCACCTTCAAGTTTAAGATGATTAAATAGGGACAAATGTCATACCCTAAAATTGTACCTCCTTTTTTATTTTTTGACCAAGATTCATTTGCATACCATTTATGCCAAACTCATGTGTATCATATAAGTACCTTAACATCCATAAGCATCTTCATATATTTAAAGGGTTGTAGTGGGGTCATGGAATTGCATTCATGTGGTTGGATCCCCAAGCCCTAACTCTTGTTCATGAGATATTCTTGTTTCTTGCCTAAGTCTTAAGCCCTAGTGCTAGGGGGCATGTTATTTGAGCATGGCCTTTATTCACTTCACCTTTCACCTTGATCTTGGAAACCCTAATTTGCTGAGGTCCCTTATTCAAGGCACTGTGGAACATTTGATCATCTTTTGACCATGCAAGCTTTCAAACCCTAAGTTATGGATCCCTTGTTATTTCTCTAACCATCTGTGACCTTGACCTTTGATCCCAAACCCTAATTCAGGGGATGCACCATGCCCTAGCACTTGTTGGTCTTACTTAATCATCTGATCACTTATGGATTTCTTCATGCCCCAATTCTTGCTTCAAAACCTTGTTTTATTCTTTGTATTGGTTGTACTTGTTTAAGTTTTGCCTACCTATTTCTTTTTTTGACAGTTTACTTGTTCATGCATTCATAGCCATGCCATCATGTTGCTTCACACACAAGCTTTGATTTGAGCATGACATAGTCGATAACACAAGATGCATGCAAGTTATGTAGTTGCTTAGTTTACTAGTTTGTTCATCATTTTGGTCCACTACATCTCTCTTCTAAATTCATCATAGCCATTGCACTTAGAATTGTATCATTTTCATCAAAGTTGACCAAAGTCAACCAACCAAATGGAATCTCGCCTAAACCTACTTTGTCTTTTAGCATTTCAATAAATTGATAATTAGGGTTTTGTTTTAATTAATGGTATTGAATATGTTTCGGTTCATTGATTTTGTTCCATTTACATTAACCAAAGTCATGTTAGAACTAAGGTATCCATTTCAATATACATGTTTCATAAGCATTTCAAACTTAAATTCTAACAGAAAGTTTTGTTTGGATTTCAATAAAAGAATAATTTTATACATAAATATTCATACATTACAACATTTTACAAATAAAAGTACAAAAAAAATTAACTTTGACCAGAGTTGACTTTGGTCAACAATTGACTTTTTGGTCGACTTTGACCAAAGTCAACTAACCTAATTTCTAAAACCTAACCATTATTTCTACTTTGCTTTTTCATTCTTAAACTTCATATTCCAAACTTGCACCATTCATAAATCAAACCATGTTCCTTAAGCCATCACGTTGACTTTCACAATGACTTTGTTTCAAGCTTTGCTCTTGATTCTAAGCATAAGTCAGCATTTTTCCAAAGCCTGCATACAAGGTGAAAAATCATTAAACTAAATGTGCCAAGTTTCAATACAAGCAAGTCATCAATGCATATTTCATCTATCATTTTATGTTAACAGACAAGCATTTTTTATAGTTCACTACATTGGTTTGCATAACATTTTAGACTAATACTAATATGGCCCATATCATCTGTGTTTTCCTTCTAACACACTAAGGCCAGATGCAACCTATAACAGAGTTCATTTAACTTCAAACAAAACCTGAAAACCAATTCACAATTCATTAATGATTCAACATCATTTCATGATCAACCCTGTTTCCAACACGCATTTCATAATCATGTTAGCACCTAACATAATGCATACAATCTTAATTCGACAAGACAAACCTTTTTTCAAGTCACTCATAGCAAACCATTTCATTAGCATGTTACTAATAACATTATTCAGGATACCAATTCATCATACATCACAAGGTTCATATGCAAAAAAAATCCAAATTATATTACATACTGACATTTCACGCAGCTAAGATGTGGACATATTAACATTACAAAGTTAACATTAACTTAACAGATTTTAACTACAATTAACTAAAAAGTTGTTAAGTTAACCTCCCTCAAATCAACTTTACTAAATAACTAACACTCACTAATATACCTTCATACATTTCCAGCTCAGTAGTGAATTAGAAAGAGGGGACCACAAGTTTCACTACTAAACAAATTGAATCACACTTACTACAAGTTTAGCTCACACAAATTCACACGCTCACCTCACAATTCACTTAAAATCATCACTTCAATTCACACTAAAAAAGGACTCCCCCTCTCAATCTCACTTCACCTTTTCACTCCTCCACCTGCTCTTAATTTCAACACTGAAAAACACAATTCACACCACACGGACTCTCCTCTCAATCTCATTCAACCTCACTCTCACCTTACAATTCATTTCAGATTCATCTTCACACTCATTGAACTTCACATTCACTTAAGTTCATCAGTTTCAATCTCACTTCACATTTTCCCAGCAAATCAGTCACTTTTCTTCTGAAAGCGAGATCAAAAGATGACCAAAGGCATAATGACTATAGCAGAGTTGGAATTTGGTGGAAACCCGATATGTTTCATTGCCATTATAGTTTTTAATTTCTTTTTGCAATCACCTCTTTTAGGAATTGCTTCTTTGTATAAAAATAACTCATTTTTGGGACCATTTATCAATAAAATCAAATCCCTCATATGTGCTCAATATTTTTACTTTTTCTGCTTTGTCTGTGAAATATGACTTATCTCAAAAATAATATTGCATTGGAAATTTCTTGTTAAAAATCCATTTTTCAAAAAATAAAAAAAAAAAACTTTAAGGGAAACAACATCAAATTGCATTTCTTTCAAAAGTTGCTAAAGATAACCAAAAACGCACTTGGTATCCCCAATCTTAAAAGCGCCATGCAGTCCCGTGGACTTGGCCAATCATTTCTTCCCCAGCATGAATCCCCAGCCATTACATTCAATGCTCGCTTGGGCATCAAGTTCTAATTTCTCAAGTACCAGAAAGTCAGTACTTTCCTCAATCACCCTTTTAAGTCCAATCACCATTGGCATCCCTCAGATGTATTCCCCGCAAAATCCAATCATACTTGGCATAACTTGCAAACCCTGCATCTGCATAATTCCCCTACAATAATCCAAATATGCATTAACATTTTTTCATACATAACATCACATCATAAGTATCTTCTAAAACTTATATACAGCTGATTCACCAAAACTCGAAAAGTCTCAACCATTGTTAAGAATTTCCCCACTAGAGTCATTTTTCAATATCTCCCCAAACAGAATCAGGTATTTCTAGTTGTCACTAGGAATCATCATTGAACTGTCATTTTTCTCTCTCAAACGAGTTCCCTAGAAATGTCAGGTATTCTTAGTCGTTGCTAAAAGAATCATCATTATACTTCTTATATCCCTAGGGAGTCGTCACAACATTTTCATCCCCGCATAGTCAAATTTTCTTAACCATTGTTAAGATTCATCTTGAAACTCTTCCTTCTAAACATAAGGCATTTTGGGCTCATTCCCCAAGCTGAGTCATTTGTTCATAGCCATGGCTAGAAATCATCTTCGAAATTCTTTCCCCAACACAAGTCAGGTATTCCAATTTTCATAAGGAATCGTCACTAACATGCTCCCCAACAAATGTCGGGTATTCCAGTTGTCTCTAGGAATCATCACTAGACGACTTCTATCCCCACAGAGTCGGGTATTCTAGTCGTCGCTAAGAATCGTCACTGTACTTTGATTGTCTCCAACTAAGTTAGATATTCTAGTCGTTGCTAGGAATCGTCGCTAAACCTAGTTGTTTGTTACCCACTGATTCAGGAATTCTAGTCATCGCTGAGAATCATCACTGAATTCACTTGGGTCGATTCCCAGTAGATGTCAGGTATTCTAGTCATTGCTTGGAATCATTGTTGAATATATATTTCCCCATCAGGGTCAGGTGTTTCAGTCGTTGCTAGGAATTACCTTCTTTTTCCCCCAACCGTTGCTAGGGGCAATCGTTTTTTCTCCCTTTTTCGAGATTCTTATTCCCCATCAGAGTTTCTCCTTCCGTCTTCTTGAGACTTTTTAATGTTCAAGAGATAGTTATGTTGAATACATTACAATACATGCATAATCATCATAACCATGCATAATCAATTCATACCACCATTATACCCAAAAAAGCAAATTTTTAGTTTCTCCTAATAATATTTAATCCCCACATACCATGAATGCATTGGAAGCCGACGATATCCATACCTTCATGTCTGAGACGATTAAATAGGGGCAACTGTCATACCCTTAAATTTTCCCTACCCCATGTCATCTTTATTAGCCTTAAACCCTAAGCATACATCCTAAATATATCATCTCATATGCATGTGTACTTGATGATCACAATAATCCACAAGCCCAAAGAATGAGGCTCATCTACAAAGCCACAGGATCATCTGGTCATGTTGGGGTATACCCAAGCCACCTTAACCCTAATCTCATACCCAAGCATCCCAAAAACATTGGAGGATCATTCAAGACATTTCACTTACTCCCTAAGTCTAATTTGGGTGGTGAGTCCCCTTTGAAGAAGCTTCAAGATTCATCCGGTTACCCAAGGACCAAACTCTAACTCTTGACCTTCCTTTTGGCTTGTATAAGTCATGATTCACCATGGATCTTGGCCATGCCATCAAGTACCCCTCAAATACAAAGTTTGTTCATACCGCATGACCTTTAACATCACAATTGGACCCCTACAACTCAAACCTCAATTTATCTGGCCATGGTTCTTGGTGAAACATGTGGCTCAAGAAACCATAACTTGGGGGCTTCTTAACTATTAATATTGATAATTTTCGGTCATCCAATCACCCTACCATTTACTAAACATCATTTCATGTCCATTATAATCCAAATTAACCATTTAAACATCCATTCAATTCATGTTGCAAGTAGTTGGTTCACACTTGATTTTTCAACTTTCCATGGCTTGATCCACCCACCAATTTGACCTAAAATCATTCCACAAAGGCACAAACTTCATTTCTCATCATGATATGATCATTTTATGTCAAGAGATCTATCATTTTAACTTGAAAAGCAAGAAATCACAAAAACCCTAAAACTAGGTCATGTTGGTTGATCACATTTTGGCAAGAATGGCCTATGGGATGTTCCAAAGACAATAACTTCTTCATTTTTCAAGATTTTTATGATCCACTTTGAGCCAAATGTTCTAAATAACTTCCTCCCAAACTTTGTTTAAAAGTCCAATACCTAATTCATTGAGGAAGGGGTTCAATTTTGCTATTGGCCAAGCTGGTTCAACATGCCTACCATGCCCTAAAATCATGTCTTGACCACTACTTTGACATGTTGCCATTTCCAAAACACAAACCCTTTTGACCTGGTTATTTTGCATTCAATCAAGTTTATGGCAAGGAACAAATGAACCAAAATTGAAGTAAAATGCATGAGCTAATTTTGTTTGGCCTTGGTTCAAACATAGAGGTTCATCCTGATGTACAATGGCAGACCACATCAGTCAGAATGTGCAATTCAACATGCCAAGTACCCAAACTCATTTCTTTTAGTCCATTTGATCCACAAACATGTCAAAAATGATATTGAGATATGAATCAAAGTCAGCATGCAAGCCAAAACCCCTCCAAGCCAAGAACCCGACCCCATGTGCAAAAATCAGAATTTTCTCAAAATGGCAAAAAGCAATTTTTGCAGCAGGCTAATTCTTTGCTCTTGCTTATTTCAAATCCATGCTAGGGACTAAGACAAATCTGTCTGCAATGCAAATGGCCACAAATGCTAGCCGTTTCAATGTTCCCCACGTTAACTCTAACCAACCTCCCACTCACACGTGATTTCTATCCAAACCTTCAAGTCCCCCCCCCCTCCCAAAAAAAACCATTTGGACACCTTCCCTATAAATAGGTGAAAGTGTCACAATGCAAAACCATGCTAAAAAAGGCCCCCATCACACTATGAAAATCTTATATGAATCACCATAAACAGACCATCAGGTTTTTGACTTCAAATATTTTAAACCATAAATCTCTGCCCATAAACACTCTACACACTTCACTTGAGCTTTCCAAACACTCAACCAACCCTCCTTGAGACTCAACTGACCTGAGCTCAGCCTTCGGAAAACTCATATGAGCAAACTCTGATCAGGTAGAAATACTCACCCCCATCTCTGAAACAAGTTACCACTTGACTCGAAAATCATTTCTGATCATTAACCACAACATTACAGCTTTGATTATTCCACTTTCATCATTTAATTTTTAATTTAGGTTTAAGTTGTTCATCTGGTTCATGATCCATAACTCCTTACTCGGAGCCAATCAATGGCTCTTGAGGGAGGAGAACACTTTGCTTGGGATCATACAACATGTCTTGACCCTTGATTCTAGTTGAAAACACTTGATTTCGAGTTTTGATTTTGAGGGTTCGAAGGTTGAAGACGATCGTTGGCGCGTTATTTTGAATTCAAACGTTTGTGTTGTCATTCTGTGGTTGGCTGGTTCACGCGTGAATCCTTTTTGTTTATCATTTTTATTATTTATTTACTGTAAGCGCATTATTATCACAACTTGGCCATTGGCCCAATGAGTGAGGGAATAGATTCCACCATGACCCTAAAGTCAGGGGTTCGAACCTGGGGAATGCACCCTGACCATTATTTTTCATTTTATGTCACTTTTGTTTATTTTATCTTTCCATTTTTATTTTCTCTTTTAATTTATTTTTTAACCCCTTTATTTTCATTATTTTGAAAAAATGTTGAACATCAACCCCCCTTATTTTTGCCTCTAGAATTTAATGGCCACCTTACATATTTCATTTGAGCAATTATTTATGGACTTATGAGGTCTTGAAGTGAAGGACTAATGAAAATCACTTAAGTCATGATATGATTGGTTTAGGGTTGGTAAAAACATTTCATACCTCAAACCTACCTTTGGATGACCGTGATTTCACCCATGGTACTTTGAAGTATGGATAAGTTGCCCCTATTTCAATCAACTTGATCATTTGACTTGTGGTTGAAGTCCAATATTGTTAACTTGGATTCATCTGATACATGTGCACTTTGTTTACTTAAACTAACCCACTAACCCTTCTATACTTCATTTATCATTTTTGACTTGTTCATACTAACTCTTTAACTTGTTATTATCACATCTTATTTACACTAACAATCTAACTTGGTAACTTTGATTTACTATATAACTTGTTAATATTTCATTTGGTTCAATATAACTTGTTAACTAAAATAATTAAAATCAATCACTCAATTTTGGGTTGCATAGTCTTCTCTTTGTCAATTTTGGGTTGAATAACTTTTATTGTCAAATCTAGGGTAAGTTGATCCATTGATCATATTCCTTACTTTGCATCAGTGATAAGTTATCCCTCGATGCGCCATATTTTGAATCTATTGACCTAGAGATAGATAATCCTCAAAACTTGTCCATAACCCTAACTTTGACTTGTTTTAACTTTGATCACTACTAACCGTTTGTTATTATTGTCATTGTTATTTTAATTCCTTACTTATTATGTCATGCACATATTCATCATCATTATCATTATACAAATTCATCATACACACTTTACTATTGTTCTTTATTATTGTCATCATTCAAAAACAACCAAAACATGATAAAATTAAAAGACCAAAAACACTTAACCACCTGGACTTAGAGGATCCCATTTAGGACCTTAGCTTGGATGCCTTTCATTACTTTCTTTGTGGTACTTTGTAAAACACTTGGGTTTCATCTATAACTTACATTCTGGTTGTAAGAATGACATCATGGCACCACCTCAGAGGAACATGTTTGTAAGACCATTATCCTTTGTTTAGCATAGGTCACACTTTTGCACACACAAGGCTTTCTCTTGGGCTACCTTATAATGAGACCCTTTATTTTCTTGTCAATTACTTTGTATTCATGTTGCATAAGCCAAATTTCATAATTAAGTAAACAAACCATTGATCCAACTTCAAGCAGTTTTTTATAATCAAACTCAAAATACTTAATAACTACGATTAGTATTATGCGCCACGAACCTTAAGTGGCGGAGAATGACTGAGAATGGAGCATTCCTACCCTTACTCTGATTATTTTGGATACAAGACGCTTGACTTATTATCTAGAATAATCACCTCTGCCCATAGACTTTAATAAAATCCAATCACAAACTCTTTTCATAAACCCTTGTTTAAGGTAAAATCAACATAACCCATCAAACCTTATTTTTTGCCTTAGGGCTCCAACCCAAAAACCCTTTTCTCGAAGGTAAAATCAACCAACACACAATCATCTTCTACTCCGAACTACGGAGCTCTGATTCCTCATCCCCAAATGAGTGATACGTAGGCACAAGGGTGTAACACCCCAAAATTTGCCCTCCTCATTCATGCATTCATTTAGCATTTCATATTGCATTTCATCATGTCAATCAGAATTAGATCCGAAAAAAAAAACCGAAAAAAAAAATGAAAAAATAAAAAGAAAAATAAAACGAAAAAATAAATAAAAATAAATAAATAATAATAATAATAATTTTTTACAAAAAAAATAAATAAATAAAAATAATAATAAAAAAATAAATAAAATATAATAAAAAAAATTTGGACTTGGGTCTCTCTTATTTGAGCCCACAAAACCATGAAATTCAGTCTATAAATACCAAGGCTTCACTTGAGAAAAAGGAAGAGAAGCAAAATACTCTGAGGTTTCCTTGGAACAAAACCTTGGACAAAACCTGAAGAGAAACCTGACAGAGAACTCAGAGCAGCCTCCAAACCCTGAAGGGCCTCAAGGGTGCAACTCAATTTCAATCAAGCTCTCCAATCAGGTTTACCCTATTCCCATTATTTTATGCCTTCAATTTGAATGTTCTAAATGTGTGATGTATTATGAATGGGTGAAACCTATGCCTTGAATGTTTAATCACATGATTTCTGAAGTGTATGCCACAGGGTTTGAGGTTTCTGAAACCATACTGTTATTCATGAAAAAAATGCTTATCGTGTTTCACTAACCCTTTTGTTGAGTTTTTGTGAGGGCTCACAGACTCCTGCAGAGATGGTTTGCGTGGTTTTCCCACTTTATTTGTGGGATACCCCCTGGAGGTTCATTCCGATTACCTGTACTGACTCATTTTTCTGTGATGGCATTAGCTTGGGAGGTCCCTGGGTTTCTTACTCCTTTAATCGCTGTTACTTCGGATCTTCATCCGTGTGGTACTTCTACCTCTTTTCCGCATTTTATCGCTTTCTTAGCTGGAAAACCTCGATAGGAGGCATTTGTTTTCTTTTGTTTATTTACTTCTGATCCCCTTGTTGGCTCATTTACTTTATACATGTTTGTTTTGTATGTGTTCGTATCCCTGCAGGTAGCGCGGTTCCTTCATCAAGGACTGCCTTTTTGCCCTTGAGCATCCCAAACCCTAAAACCCAAAGCAACACGTTAACTCCTTCTACTACAGGCGAGTAAGTCTCCAAAGGTCGAGCATCCGGTAGATTGCGTAGTGACGTCATTCGTCCAAAACCCAATCCATAACCCCATAGTTAGCCGAACTACGGCTTGCTCTGATTCTCATTCCAGATGAGATACGTAGGCATAAGACGCGATGTCTTAGCGAGCACACATCCCCTAACCCATAGGTCAGCCGAGCTACGAAGACTCTGATTCTCATATTCAGATGAGATACGTATGCAGTGGATGCGACATCCGCGCGAGTCATTTCTCTTAACCTTTTTAGTAAATAAACACATTAGGTAAACCCACACCCTTTAGACAAAAACCACAAAAGTGGATCCCGTAGAGTACTATGGATGCGTAGGGGTGCTAATACCTTCCCTTCGCATAACCGACTCCCGAACCCAAGATTTGGTTGCGAGACCCCGTATTGTCCTTTCCTTTTTCAGGTTTACTTTGAGCGTTTCCTTTCCCTCCTTTGGGATGAATAACGCACGGTGGCGACTCTTCTGTCATTTTCTTTCGCCGGTTGTTTTTTTCGCGCACTGTATTTTTCAGGTTGCGACAGCTGGCGACTCTGCTGGGGACTAAGAAGTTGACCTCTTGCTGGTCCATCTTCCCTAAGCGAGTCCCTCCTAGCTTGTGTGATTTCTTGTTTATTGGGTGTTCATGCTTTTGTACATTTATTTGCTTACCTGCTTGCATGCATCTGTTGTATCTATTGGATCTGTTTGTTTGTTTGTTGGGATGGGATGTTCTATGAGAGATAAGCCCATTACCCAGGCTTGAGTGTACACACAGGTTTTAGAGTGGATGATCATGAGGCTTGCGTGGCATGTTGCTACGTTAAGTCGTTCGTGAAGAACCACACCCAGACGAGGTTTCTTTTGGATATATTATGTCCTACGGATGTTCCGTAACGACATGGTGTTCCTTTAGAAATCGTCGACTCTGGTGACCATTTCCCGAGAACTCAGTCGAGGCCTCTCCTCCGAGACGTGATTATGTTAGCTCTGGTGGGCGCATTCTCGCTGATCAATCCGAGGACCCCGAGACTGGGAACTTGCTTTAGGATGTCCTGTTGAGGGGAGTCAGTGGAGGTCTTTTATCCCGTCATAATGCCAAGCCTTCAGTGGTAAACGTATTATTCGCGACTGAAGGGCTGAAGCTGACGAACTTTTGTTCTTAGAACCTACCAGTGAGGGGTGGGCTAAATTCAGGAAACCTTAACCTCCAACCAACCCGGTTTTCTGGAGCAGAGTTTTGGTCTTGTATTATATTCCTCAGTGAATTTCTCTCCAGGAAGTGCAACCTGACAGATGTTCAAGCGGATCCATTAATTCTGATTGACATGCCTTTGCATTGCATAACATCATCTGCATATTTGCATCCAACATCTCATGCTTATTCATTTGCAGGGTATTCCCTTTCAAAACGGGGGTGCCTTAAAACTGAACAAGCAGTGCATCGCATACCATGCATATTAACCCTTGTCTGTTTTGCAGGTGTCACCGCAGTGTCTAATGTTTGTTCCCTGTATCAGGCAGTTATTGGTCCCAAGCGAGTTCACAGATACCCGACAAAGGAAAACCGTCCACAACTAGCGATGGACCAAGTACAGAAAGAGCTGGCTGATATGCGTGAAAGGATGGATCAGTTCATGACATTGATGACTGGTATGGCAGCAGGTCAAGAAAAGCTGAGGGAATTGGTTGGGCAACCGAGGCCTGAGGTGGAGATACTAAATGCTGAGGGAAACCCTGGTAACCCTGGGAACGCTGATAACCCTGTGAACACTGGTAACGCGGGTAACGCAAATGCTGATGGAAACCCGGCTAATGTTGGCAACACAGGGAATGTTGGAAATGGTATTGGCGGAAGGTACAATGTGAATCAAGGAATTCGGATTAACGGGCACCCCGTTACTGAAGATTATCAGTATGATCAATTTTCTTTGCACGACGAGGCCCTCGAGACCACTCGCCGTATGGATGAGCTTGCTGAGAAGCTCAAATCTTTGGAGTCTCAAAATTCCTTAGGCTTTGATGTCACAAATCTTGGTCTGGTTCAGGGAGTAAGGATTCCTCACAAGTTCAAACCCCCTTCTTTTGAGAAATACAACGGGGCTTCTTGCCCACGCACTCATCTCCAATCTTATTTGGGAAGGTTGGGAGCTCACACGGAAGATGAAAAGCTGTGGATGTACTATTTTGAAGACAGTCTAACTGGAGCTTCTCGTGAATGGTATTCTCATTTGTCTCGTACTACCATCAAGAGCTGGAAAGACTTGGTAGAGGCTTTTGTCAAGCAATATCAATACAACTTGGACATGGCTCCAAATCGGACCTTGTTGCAAGGTATGTCCCAGACTGCCAAGGAGACCTTTAGAGAATATGCTCAGCGTTGGAGACAGATTGCTGCGTCCGTCCAACCCCCTATGTCTGAAAGGGAGATGGCGGACATGTTCATGAACACTCTTCAAGGCAATTATATTGAGAGATTGGCTGCTTGCCCGTCAATCAGCTTTGTAGAGATAGTAATTGCTGGAGAAAGAATCGAGAGTCTGTTGAAGATGGGCCGAATTCAAGACAATAGTGTTTCCAACCCATCAGGTCCCAAGAGACCGTTTGCTGGTAACGGTCAGCGAAGAAAAGAAGGCGAGGCAAGCGTTGTGTATGCCGGCAGAGGCAGGAGTAAAGGACGCCCTAATTATTATCAAGATCAAGTGGCCGCAGTCACTATTCCAACACCTGTTCCTCAACCGCAATATCATCCGCAACAACAACCCAGGTACAACAATCAACAACAAGGAGGTAATCCGGGTCAGCAGAGACACTATCAACAACGTCCAAGGCAGACGAACCGGGTCATCGAGCCAATCCCAATGCCTTATTCAGTATTACTTCCCAAACTGATTGACATGAATCTGGTTACATTGAGAACTCTGGCCCCACCAATCGATCCCAATAATTTGCCTAGAGGTTATGATGTCAACGCCAAATGTGTTTTTCACTCCAACGCACCTGGCCAAACTACATATAATTGCAAGGCTCTCCAGTTAAAGGTACAAGATTTGAGAGATGCCCAGGCTATCAATTTTGCTCCGGTGCCTAATGTTATCCAGAACCCGATGCCGGCTCACGGCGAGCAGAGGATTAATGCTGTTGATAGTGGGGAAACTTTGAATTTGGTTTCTGATGTGACTAAGGTGAAGACTTCGCTATCGGTGGTTAAAGACCGACTTCTGAAAGGACAGATTTTCCCGGGCTGTGGGGAAGAATGCAGAAATTGTCAAGCTGCCGAAAACGGATGTGACAGTTTGGGAAGGGGTATTCAGCAGCTGATAGATGAAGGTTATCTTCAGTTCGATCAGGCCCGTCCGGTGAAGAATGATGTATCGACGGTGACGTTTTATTTCACTCCTGAAGAAATATATGTTCCCGAGAGACTCGCTCCGACAATAATATATTTCCCAGAAAGTACAGAACCAGCAGCGGTGAACATCGAAAGTTCAGCACCAGTCGCAATTTACTCTGACAGCCCTCAACCGACTTTGGTTGGTCCAATCACCATCACGGTACCAGGACCTGTTCCGTATGAGAAAGACAGTGCTATCCCGTGGCACTATGGGGCTGATATCTACTGCCAGGGGCAGAAAGTTAACGAAGAAGACATTGACATTGGTAGCTCCGCTGTAGACAATGTTGGAGGGGTTGGTGGCTTCACTCGCAGTGGACGCCTATTTGCACCATCAACATTACGCGCGAATACTGAAGCCGAGGCAGCTGCCAAGGCTAAAGGGAAACAGGTATCCACTGAAGAGGTTACTACTGAGGAAGATCCTCCTAAGACCGCATTCGAGAAGGAAGTGGATGAGTTTATGAGGATTATCAAGAAAAGTGACTACAAGGTAGTCGACCATCTAAATCAGACACCCTCAAAGATCTCCATTCTCTCACTATTGCTGTGCTCTGAGGCGCACAGAGCAGCCTTGTCGAAAGTACTGAATATGGCCTATGTTCCACCGGAGATAACTGTTAACCAGCTGGAGTCGGTAGTTTCCAATGTAAATGCTAGCCGGGGGCTAGGTTTCACCGATAATGACCTGACACCTGAGGGCAGGAATCACAACAAAGTCTTGCATATCACAATGGAGTGCAAAGGGGTGGTGCTTTCCCATGTTTTGGTTGATACAGGCTCTTCTCTGAATGTTCTTCCAAAGAAAGCCTTAATGAAGTTGGATTGCGATGACACCATCCTGAGGCCAAGTAACTTAGTTGTGAGGGCTTTTGATGGCTCTAAGAGAGCTGTTTTTGGCGAAGTTGAGTTGCCAGTTAAGATTGGACCGCAGGTGTTCAAGAGCACCTTTTATGTGATGGATATCCAGCCTGCCTACAGCTGTCTGCTAGGTCGGCCTTGGATTCATGCTGCCGGTGCTGTTACTTCTACCCTCCACCAGAAGCTCAAATATGAACTAGAAGGTCAGATCGTCACTGTATGTGGTGAAGAGGATATTTTTGTTAGCCACCTGTCTACATTTAAGTATGTAGAGATGGATGGCGAGATGCATGAGATGCTGTGTCAGGGCTTCGAAACTACAAACATCAATGAGGTCGCGCCCGAAGCTGTCTTTTCACCTGAGTTTGAGAAGGTCGGGACTTCTATCTCTTCATACAAGCAAGCTGTCGAAGTGGTTAAAGCTGGTAATGCCCAAGGCTGGGGCAAATTTGTGGAGCCAGTCATCAAAGAAGACAAGTTTGGATTGGGGTATGCTCCGGGATCTCAGAAGAATGAAACCGGTACTCTCTCCAGCGGGGGTTTGGTTTCCCCCCACATCGTCAATGCTGCAGATGAAGACAAGGCTGACAGCGACTGTGACTTAGATAGTTGGATTCGCCCGTGTGTCCCGGGAGAAAAGCTCGACAATTGGTCGTCTGAAAAAACCGTCCGGGTTACTCTGCTGAAAGAGTGATTTTTATTGTTTTCCTTTATTACATGCATAATAAAGTCTTACACTTTGCCCAAGGTGTAACGGCTCATTTGTAGGGCCATCCATTTAGTTACGTTTCGCAATTATTTTTATCAGCAATAAAGGACGGCTTTTGCAAACAATTTTGTGTTCTCTTTCTTTCAGTTTTTTTTACTTTTTACAAAAAAAATGGCAATGTTTCTTTTTTTCGTTTTTCCTTTCTTTCAAAAAAAAAACTCTCATTCTAAGGTAAAGCATGATCCTCCATCATGCAGAGCCGACCACTCGGATCTCACTGCTAACGACACTGCTATGGCCAAGTATGACTTCGACAATCCTATCTATCAAGTTGAAGAAGGGGCTGAGGAAGATTGTGAATTGCCTGAAGGGTTAGCCAGATTGTTGAAACAGGAGGACCGAGCTATTACACCTTATCAGGAGGTGGTTGAGACCATCAACGTTGGTACCGAAGACGACAAGAAAGAGATCAAGATCGGGGCCAGTCTACAGGCCGAGAGGAAAGACCGTTGATCATGTACTTGACTGTGTTAGAAAGGTCAATGGGTTGTGTGCTCGGTCAGCATGACGAGTCAAGTCGAAAAGAGCATGCAATATACTACCTTAGCAAAAGTTTACCGACTGTGAACAAAGATACTCATTGCTCGAGAAAACTTGCCGCGCTTTGGCATGGGCTGCTCGCCGACTAAGACAGTATATGTTGACTCACACGACTCTATTGATATCAAAAATGGATCCAGTCAAGTATATTTTTGAAAAGCCATCACTTACCGGAAAGGTTACTAGGTGACAAATGATACTGACAGAGTATGACATCCAATGCACTTCACAAAAAGCCATCAAGGGAAGTGTGTTGTCAGACTATCTTGCAGAGCAACCGATTGATGATTACCAACCTATGAGGTTTGACTTTCCTGATGAGGACATCATGTCTCTCAAATCGAAAGATTGAGAGGAACCACTCCCGGAGGAGGGGCCTGACCCTGAATCCAAATGGGTTATGATGTTTGATGGGGCGGTCCACGTCAATGGTCGCAGAGTTGGTATAGTGTTGATCACACCGGAAGGGGGTTCATATGCCATTTGGTGCCAGAATAACTTTTCCCTGCACCAACAATGAAGCCGAATACGAAGCTTGTATCCTAAGACTTGAGGAAGCCGTCAATATACAGATTAAAACCCTGGATGTATACGGGGACTCAACTTTGGTCATCAATCAAACCAACGGGAAATGGTATACACCTCAGCCTCATCTGGTTCCTTACAGAGACTACACGAGATGATTGTTAATTTTCTTTTGAAGAAAACCAATTTGCTGATGCTTTGTTTACCTTGTCTTCGATGATTAAGGTGCTATGCTGGAACTACGTACCCAGAATTGACGTATCTCGGTCAGAGACGAATGAAGAAAGCATTTGGTCAAAAAGTGCGCCCTCGGGGGTATCAAGTCGGTGAATTGGTACTCAAAATATTACTTCCTCCCAACACAGATCACAGGGGCAAATGGACACCGAACTATGAGGGTCCGTACGTGGTTAAAAGGATTTTCTATGACGGAGCTTTGATGCTAACAACCATGGATGGCGAAGGATTCCCGTCCCCTATTAACTCAGACGCAGTTAAAAAAAATACTTCGCATAAAATAGACCCGCTGGACGATAAAAAGAATAGTCCGGGCAAAAAAAGGGCATCCTGACGAACAAAAAAAAAAAGAGAATAAAGAGGTTCGGGCAAAAATTAGGGATATAAAAAAAGAGTACACCCGGTGAGTCGAAAACCCAAAAGGATGGCTCAGGCAAAAATGGGTATCCCGATGGATTGAAAACCCGAAAAGGGGGCGATCCAGGCAAAAGTTAGGGAATAAGCGAATGACTGTGATCTGAGTTCATCAGTGTTATATCACCGTTTCATTCAATCCGGCAATCTTCGAAGGTTAAAGGTCGACTAATCATCCACTTCAGAAAGCAAGATGAGCAGAGCGTCTTGAGGACATACGAGTCATAGCAGAGTCGAAACTCAGTGGGACCCCGTATCCACGTTGTCATTAGGATAGTTCTCTTTTTATAGCGATCACCTCTTTTCAGGGATCAACTTCCTGATACCCTCTCCTATTCCTGGCATAAATTTTCTCCCCATTAAGAGTCGAATAATTCAGTTAAAGAGCCTCTTTATTTTTCATTTATCAGTTTGTTTGCAAAAATGTCCGAATTTTTGATAAAACATATTGCATATGAACATAATGGTGGCTTTTGCAGATGATTTGCACATGAAAACATTTAAAATTGCTTTGAATGTGCTTAATCCCGAACGGTGAATTCAAACCGAGTAATTCCCCCGAGGCATACGTGTATTTTTGGTTGCAGGTCACAGGAACCGGATGCCAAGTCATGAATCCTCATCCCCAAGCGGTTGACAAAGTCTCTCCTCAGCAGAGCATGTTCCCCAACAGAGTTGACAGTATCCAGACTGTCTATCCCCAGTAGAGTTGACAGTATCCAGACTATATATCCCCAGTGGAGTTGACAGTGTCAGACTGTATCTTCCTAGCAACAGCGGAGTGGTTGCATAACCAACGGACAAGAGGGTGGTGTTCCCAGTGTTCATCTCATCCCCAGCAGATTATTTCTAACAGATTTGTTCTAATCCCTAGCTTGAGGGCGATTAGCAAGTTCATATCCCCAGCAAAGGCTGTTTCCTACGACATTTCCCCAAGAAGTGTTTTCCCCACAGACTCTCCTCACAGAGCCTCGCCGAACAAAGTTTCCATAGTTGATACTCCCCCCGCAAGGTCAACTTTTCAAGCAGCCAATTTATTTTTGGTGGCCCATTGGTCCCGGCAGACGGATCATTCCCCACAGAGCATTCAAGGATTGATACAGCGATCTGTTCCCTACCGGAGTTTGCTTCCCCAAGCAGATTTCTTTTTACACCATGCATAACATTTGCATTTGCATGCATATCATATCAAGCATACACATAAGCTGATAAACAGGTTCTTCCAAGCAGACTGAAGAATTACTTTACAACCAAGGTCATGAGATCCAGCCAGAGGATCAAGCGTGAGTGATCCAGCCTGAGAGTCGTTTTGAAGATTCAGCCTGAGAATCGTTTTCCAGTGATCCAGCCTGAGGGTCATTTTGAAGATTCAGCCTGAGAATCGTTTTCCAGTGATCCAGCCTGAGGGTCATTTCGAAGATTCAGCCTGAGAATCGTGTTCCAGTGATCCAGCCTGAGGGTCATTTAAAAGATTCAGCCTGAGAATCGTGTTCCAATGATCCAGCCTGAGGGTCATTTCGAAGATTCAGCCTGAGAATCGTGTTCCAGTGAGCCAGCCTAAGGCTTAATTTGAAGATTCCCCAGTGAAGTCGCCTACAAGCTTTATTTCCCCAGCAAGCCCAAGTCTAATTGAGGAGTCGTTACAACATGTTCTAGCCCGAAGAATATGTACGAAGCCCAAAAGTGGAATATTCTCGAAGCTGCATATCTAATATGAAGGTTGGGTGTAGATTTCAAAAGAGGGTCAACCAGCGCATGCCTCAGATGCGGGATCCTAATGACGGGAATTTATCATCAAAACAATCCAGATCTAGCCAGAAGATCGAAGTAGATTCAGCCAGAGAATCGAAACAAAGAAGATCTAGCCAGAAGATCAAAAATTGCAACAATTCAGATCTAGCCAGAAGATCGAAGTAGATTCAGCCAGAGAATCAAAGGAAATAGATTCAGCCAGAGAATCGAAATGGAGGAGATCTAGCCAGAAGATCGAAGAAGATCTAGCAAGAAGATCAAAATCGTATCCAGCCCGAGGATCAAAATTAATATCCAACCAGAGGACTAAATTGAGTATAGGTTCAGCCAGAGGATCGAAACTCCAGATTAAGCCAGAGGATCGGAAGAAAAATAAACAGCGCGGTGTATTTCCGCGTTTTTGTGGTGTTCTCGGAGCGCAAATTTTCGGTCTGTCTTTGGTATTCAATCACAGCTCACCCCGTTGTCTGATAAGCTGTTCGCTTTCATCCTACTCGGTTTAACTGATGATTGAATAGGGGCAGCTGTAACACCCCAAAATTTGCCCTCCTCATTCATGCATTCATTTAGCATTTCATATTGCATTTCATCATGTCAAGCAGAATTAGATCCGAAAAAAAAATGAAAAAAAGAAAAGAAAAATAAAACGAAAAAAAACAAAATGAATAAAATAATAATAATTTTTTACAAAAAAAATAAATAAATAAAAATAATAATAAATAAATAAATAAAATATAATAAAAAAAATTTGGACTTGGGTCTCTCTCATTTGAGCCCACAAAACTATGAAATTCAGTCTATAAATACCAAGGCTTCACTTGAGAAAAAGGAAGAGAAACAAAATACTCTGAGGTTTCCTTGGAACAAAACCCTGGACAAAACCTGAAGAGAAACCTGACAAAGAACTCAGAGCAGCCTCCAAACCCTGAAGGGCCTCAAGGGTGCAACTCAATTTCAATCAAGCTCTCCAATCAGGTTTACCCTATTCCCATTATTTTACGCCTTCAATTTGAATGTTCTAAATGTGTGATGTATTATGAATGGGTGAAACCTATGCCTTGAATGTTTAATCACATGATTTCTGAAGTGTATGCCACAGGGTTTGAGGTTTCTGAAACCATACTGTTATTCATGAAAAAAATGCTTATCGTGTTTCACTAACCCTTTTATTGAGTTTTTGTGAGGGCTCACAGACTCCTGCAGAGATGGTTTGCGTGGTTTTCCCACTTTATTTGTGGGATACCCCATGGAGGTTCATTCCGATTACCTGTACTGACTCATTTTTCTGTGATGGCATTAGCTTGGGAGGTCCCTGGGTTTCTTACTCCTTTAATCGCTGTTACTTCGGATCTTCATTCGTGTGGTACTTTTACCTCTTTTCCGCATTTTATCGCTTTCTTAGCTGGAAAACCTCGATAGGAGGCATTTTGTTTTCTTTTGTTTATTTACTTCTGAGCCCCTTGTTGGCTCATTTACTTTATACATGTTTGTTTTGTATGTGTTCGTATCCCTGCAGGTAGCGCGGTTCCTTCATCAAGGACTGCCTTTTTGCCCTTGAGCATCCCAAACCCTAAAACCCAAAGCAACACGTTAACTCCTTCTACTACAGGCGAGTAAGTCTCCAAAGGTCGAGCATCCGGTAGATTGCGTAGTGACGTCGTTCGTCCAAAACCCAATCCATAACCCCATAGTTAGCCGAACTACGGCTTGCTCTGATTCTCATTCCAGATGAGATATGTAGGCATAAGACGCGATGTCTTAGCGAGCACACATCCCCTAACCCATAGGTCAGCCGAGCTACGAAGACTCTGATTCTCATATTCAGATGAGATACGTATGCAGTGGATGCGACATCCGCGCGAGTCATTTCTCTTAACCTTTTTAGTAAATAAACACATTAGGTAAACCCACACCCTTTAGACAAAAACCACAAAAGTGGATCCCGTAGAGTACTATGGATGCGTAGGGGTGCTAATACCTTCCCTTCGCATAACCGACTCCCGAACCCAAGATTTGGTTGCGAGACCCCGTCTTGTCCTTTCCTTTTTCAAGTTTACTTTGAGCGTTTCCTTTCCCTCCTTTGGGATGAATAACGCACGGTGGCGACTCTTCTGTCATTTTCTTTCGCCGGTTGTTTTTTTCGCGCACTGTATTTTTCAGGTTGCGACAAAGGGCCCCAATCCTTGGCGAGCACTATAATAATAAAAAAAACCTCTTTTAGACACATTCTTTTGAAAATAAAGCAATGACGAGATAAATCCCCATGTACATAGAATAACCCAAATGGTTCCCATGGACGTGAGGATGTTAATACCTTCCTATTGGGTAACCGACTCCCGAACCCTAATCTTGGTTGCGAGACCGATACCTTATTCTTTTTATAGCGCTTATCTTTCTGAGGATTTTATCGATTATTTCCCCTTGCCTCTCCAAGGGAGGCACATAAATAAAATTCGATGGGGACTCTCCTGATCTTTTTGTTCAGTCTGTCTAGTTTCCTCGTTATCCAAAACCTGGTAGCGACACCATTGAGTACAACAAATGTGAGAGATGATAATACCTTCCCCCTGCACTCAGGTATTTTTCACAGCGTGACAACAAGAGACTCTTCTGGGGAGTTCTTAAGAAAGTCAAGCCTTTTTTTGGTTATTTTCGTTGTATGTTTATCTTTATTGCTTTAATGGCTTTATTTTTATTACATATTTATTGCTTTACTTGCTTTGTTTTATTGCATCTTTATTGCTTTTATATATTCATCATATTCTCGATATCTATTATATTCTCATTTATGGGTTGGGTTTCATGGTGCTATTTAAGAAAAAAGCTCCCTACCCGAGCTTGAGTATACACAGATGATAAAATTATGGATAATCATGTTGACCTACGATTCACGCATTGGGTTGGCACGAGACCCACACCCAGACTAGATTCACTTGAAAGTACCATTATCCTGCAAGCACTTGCTACAACCAGGTATTTTCATCTGAATCTATGACTCTGGGAGGCCTTTTTAGGAACCACATTTTTCAAGACTATAACCTACCTATGAGAGGGATATGAGTTTTTTTGCAGGAAACCTAAAAATCTACCTACCTTGAGAATCATGAATATGTCAAACCTTTGAACGTATGATGTCACATATTATATTATTATAAAAAAAACTAATTTAGCTTATGTGATAAGTCGCCATTTTTACTGTATTTTCATCACTTATTTGACAAGAAGCCAAGGATTCTGGAATACTTTGTTCGCATTATGGTGCCTTTCAAGTTAGTTTTTATTTTTGTAAGTTAATTCAGCGTTTAATCAATTTTTAGTTTTATTTTGTGTTTTCTGGTTTTTATGTTTTGGTTGTCTGTTTTTATTCCCTCCAGGTTCAAGTAGAAGAACCAACTGACTCAGTGCAAGAAAGTCGAGAATTCTGATGTTTGAGGAAAGAAATTATGAATTTTCAGGAAGCCTGACACGGCCACACGTGTCAGGATGAGGACTTAACCAAGTTGCAAGGGAAGGAAGACAGAGGCTTGATACGGCCACCCGTGTCAGCTCACCTGAGATTAAGCTGAAGATGAAGGCCAAGGCAGGGGCCTGACATGGCCACCCATGATAGCTGACAAGGGTTGTGTTAGCCCAGGTGCTAATTATCTCAAATTTTGGGCTTTTATCTGGGCTTGAGCAGCAAGGGCGTTCTGGGGATTTCTAACCAATGCTAAGGGATTTTCACTATTTGAGAAAAGTTTCTACGAGAGAAGAAAGACACTTTTTTGGGTGAGGAGAAAATAGAGTACGGAGAATTGTCAAACGGTCGAGAATTACAGAGATCAAGGAATTCGGAGACCGAAAGATTTTCATGAGCGGAAGCAATTGAAGATCCAAGTCACCCAATTACTTGTAATGTCTAATTTTTATCTTGAATCTGTTTTGAACAATATGAGTAGTTAAACACCCCAATGCTAGGGGGTGTCCCTGATTGATATCTGTAATGACGTTGAGTTTGCTATTGCATTGACAATATTGTTTTTCATAATTACGGTAATCTTTTGATGTATTTAATGCTTTCTCTTTCAGAACAATCGAGATTGTTGTATGGTAATCAATTAGGCTGGGCTGCTATTGATGAGGTTTTCATAAGATTACTCTATAGTAGATATCACCTAGGACTATGGATACCCTGTATGAACCAGAGGATTCTTGATATAATAAGGCTTAATTTCACCGGTAATTTCCTATGGACATAGAAATTAGGGTTGAGTGGTTAAAGGTTTTCTCACTAATGCCTTGGGATAAAATACCCTGGAGAACTGGTAGTAAGTAATTGATATATGTTGATGCAATAGTGACTCAGAGTTGTTACAGGGATAAATTATACACCTTCCCTAACATGTCCCTTTTTCCTTAAACCCCTTATTTTACAGTATTCTTTATTTTATTTGCTCTTATTTTTATAAGATTGAACCTAAAACCCCAACACTTGTTTTTGTTTAATTGAATAATTATTTAAACTCGCTATTAACACGCAGTCCTTGAGATCGACATTCGAGGAAGTTCCCCTTTATTACTACAAAAGGCAAAATAGTACACCTGTTATTTTTCTGATCAAGTTTTTGGCGCCGTTGCCGGGGACTGTCCAAATATAGATTTTAATTTTAGTTCAATTAAAATTTTGTTGCTCTGCAGTAAAAATATTTTTTTGTCATTTATATAATTTCATTCATTACTCTGTCTAATCTGTTTATGCGAGGAGATCCCTCAACTGAATTTCTTTTTGACACAGAAATCGAGAGAACCCTTCCCCAGAGACTCAGAAGCGCTAGATTGAATTCCAAAGAAGAAGTTCCCTCGGTTCAGTCAGATTCAGAAATAGAAACTATGGCGGAAGTTCCTCCAGTTCCACCTCCACCTCCGGAAAGACTCTTGGGTGATTATGGAAGAGCAAATGCACCGGGTGGTAGATTAACAATTGTCAACCAACCAGTGAATGTGACTAATTTTCAACTGTATCCTAGCATAATCAATTAACTTGAAATAAAACCTTTCACCAGAAAGGTAAATGAAGATGCAAACAAGCACTTGCAGAGATTTTTTAAAATTGATGGTCATACTAATGAAGCAAAGAAGTTAAGAATGTTCTCGTTCACTTTAGCTAAAGAGGCAGAAGAGTGGTTCTACTCTCTCCCAGCTGGCAGTATTACATCATGGGAAGAGATAGAAACAACTTTTTTAAATGATTATTTTCCAGCATCGGTATTTCTGAGAAAAAGGTATGAAATTTTAAACTTCAAACATAAGGAGGGCGAGTCTTTGGGAGATGCCTACAAAAGATTCAAAAGGGTCCTGGTAGCTTGCCTAACTCATAATATGGATCAGACTGAATATGCAGATGTTTGTTAATGGGCTTAAAATAAAGATGAAACCGTTGATTGATACATCAACTAGTGGCTCAACAAATTTCTCAACAGCCACCGGTATTAAAAAGATCATTGAAGAGATAACTGCAAATGAGCATCTAGAATTGTATGATAGGTGTACGAGCAAACCTGAGGGAGTTATTGATATGAAGCTATAAACTAATCAAATCCGTTTGGAAGATACAGTAGCTACTAAAGTAGAAAGGAAGTTGAAAGCTATGAATATAGGTACTCAATAAGTATCTCAAGTTCAACCTGCTCAGACCATCATTTGTGAAATTTGTAATGACCTCACCACACCGTGTATTACTTTGAAACCCCTCAACAAATTGAAGAGATAAATTTTTTGAAGAAAAACAATCCCTACTCCAACATGTACAATCCAGGTTGGAAGAACCTTGCAAACTTCTCTTGGAAAGATCGGAGAGGGAATGATCCACAATAGGGTTAAGGTCAATATCAGACTCAATATCAACAGCAACAACAACAACAAGCTCCAAAGAAAGCAGACTGGGAGATTTACATTGAAAAAATGGCCGCTCATAATATGCAATTCCAAGAAGATACTAGAAACAATCAGAAAAACACCATCGCCTCTATAAAAAATCTTGAAGTTCAAATGTGTCAGATTGCACAACAAATAGCAAGTTCTCAATCACCAGGTTCCTTACCAAGTGAAACAGTTCAATATCCAAGAAATTATGAGAATGTTAAAAGTGGGAAGGACGCTAAAGATAAAAAAAGTTATACCACCTGGAAAGCCAACTGAAGAGAAAAATAAAAAGGAGACTAAACTGGTGATTAAGTTACCCTACCCTCAGAGAGTGGCAAAGAAGGAACCTAGAGATACATACTTTAAGAAAATAATGGTGATGTTCAAAAAGAGAGAGAGAGTCACATGCCTTTGTTTGAAGCACTCGATCGAGCCCATGTACACAAAATTCTTGGAAGAGGTAATCGCCGAAAAGAGACCAACAACAGAAGAATCAGTAACCCAGAAGGAAAAGTGTAGTGCAATATCACCAGGTGAGAGAATTCCAAACAAACAGAAGGATCCTAGAACAGTCACAATATCATGCACTATAACAGAGAGAACTTTCAAAAAGGTACTAATTGATTCTGGAGCTAGTGTGAGTCTGATGCCATTATCAATCTATCATAGGTTGGGTATTAAAAAAGTCAATGATATAAGGACAAATCTGAAGTTTACGGATCACTTGATAAAGAATGCATATGAGATAGCAGAAGACGTACTGGTGACAATAGAGGAATTGATTTTTCCTATTGATTTTGTGATCATAGACATACCTGAAGATGAAGAGACACCTATCATTCTAGGTCGACCATTCATGCGGATAAGTCGATGCGATCTTGACATAGACCAAGGCACGTTAACTTTAAAAGTTTTTAATGATGAAATAACATTGAATGCTATTAAAAATAGGAAGCTAGAGGTAGAAAAAGAGCACCACTGTCAAGTAGGCATGATCAGGACAAATGTGATAATGCAAAGTAACATACCAAAAGCAAAAAGAAACAAGGAGAAGTTGTATCCTCAAGGACGAGGAATTGGCCTGGTAAAGAATGTTTATCTACATAAATAGTATGGTAAACCGTCGAGTCATGCAACATTAAATGAAGCGCTTCGTGGGAGGCAACTCACGCGTTTTATTTCTAATTATTGTCTTTGTTTTTGTTTGGTGTTTTAGGTTGTTCAGGTATACAGAGTGCCTTGAAGAAACGGGAGAAGGCACTCACATAAATGTGGAAGTTATACCAAGAGGAAAGACGAAATCTAAAAACAAGAAAGAATAAAAAATTTGAAGCTCCACCAGCCACCTGACATGGTCACCCGTGTCAGGGCCATGAACCAGGGAGTAACAGCAGTCTGACACGGCCGGTCGTGGTACTTGACACGACACGTATCATGGCCACTGAAGAAAAAAATCCATATTGCCAGAAGACTGACACGGTCACCCGTGTCAGGGCTACTGAAGGTGCTGGTAAAAAAAATTAGACTTCCAGTAGCTTGACACGGCCACCCGTGCCAGGCATGCGAATTTGAAATTGTGAAAGTTGTTTGGATGCTTGTGTGGACCCTGTAGCGGGAAATTCATGATCATCAAGCTATTGACAAGCTAGAGATCAATTAACAAGAGTCGCCACCGCGCTTTTATTGTTTCCAATGGAAAAGGGAAAAAGTATGAACAAAACCCAATTAGTAAGAAGTTTTCAAATAAAAACTAATAAAAGTCAGAGATCGCAGGTAAGGGGGTTGGTTACACAGAGGGAAGGTGTTAGCACCCCAAGTGTCCTAGGTACTCCTAGGGATCCCTTTTTGTATGCATATGTATTTTGTACAAAGTGATGTTTACAAACAAATAGAATGGGGGGATAAGAAAAGAATTCATTAATTATTTTTGTGTTTGACAAGACTCTCGGTCTTGTGCCTACGTACCAACATATAAATGAGGGATCAAAACCTCATAGTTCATGCTATAAATTTAAAAATAAGTGTGTTGGTTTAAACAAAATTTAAGTTTGAAAGGCACAAAGGCCTAAAATGATTTAAGAAAATAGTTTGAAAATGCAATGGCATAAGGCCAAAGTTTCTATCTTTTTGAAAGTGGTCAAAGTTTAGAATAAAAGATAGTTCACACAAAGAAGGTTTGAAAATGGAGGGAGAGATTTTGAAATTAAAGAAATGGGGAGGAGATGAAGAGACTATCCTATGTACAAAAATTAAAAGTTTAAAGTTGAAAAGATCTGACCAAATGGGTAGCAATCCAATAGACATATATGTCAATAGAAACCCAGAATTCCCTTGGACTTTTTTAGAATCAAGCAACACACAAATGCACAATTATACCAATCTTGAAGAGCAAAGGCATCAAATAAAGATAGCCTCATCCAAGCTTATCCACTTCATGATCTTCTTCAGAAATAGCCCATGCAACAGATGAATTCCACAAGTCACAGGTTCAACATAACAGCTTAACAATGACCAATATTGTAGGTGAACTGGAGAGATCTTGAATGATGTATCAGATGAATTTCAAATTGCAAGTACTTGGTTCTTCATAAATTGGCATTGGCCAAGTCCATTAGCAAAGGAATGTTGCCTAAGTTCTAAGTCCAATTGGGCAAGATCAAACCAACAGTCCACTCAAAAGTCTTTTAGGGTTTTTGTTGTTATTATGTACATTAATGGTCAAAGACCAAACAAGCAAACACAATAGCACAAAACAAAATATATCACACAATATGGTCCAAATGGACAAAGTGAAAATTACATAAACATAAACAATTAGAATGATATGTATAATGGCAAATGATATAAAGTGCTAAAAGTAAATTGCATTAAAGTAAAGACTTGAAGTTAAAAGTTAATAGTTAGTAAGTTAGTAGTTAGTTTTGTTTTTGATTTCAAGACATTCTTTGGAGAACACTCAACCCACTTGCCACAAGCATGGATCCTTGAACCAAAACATCTTCCAAAGGAAGGAAAGAAGGCCAAGTTTCCACACAATACCATGGAAGAGGGGAGACTTACAATCTCACTAACTAGAATTCTTATGCCTTTTGGGTAACAAATTTAGCGTTATGTTAAGCAATCGTAATTGGACTTATGTAGAAGTCACAACTATTTGAGGTCAGGCAATGGACTTTTGGTGTTTGAAATTCTGGTATCGGATATAATATGTCGAAGGTAATGTTACGACACTAATATCTGTTAACACAAATAGGATAAAGATACAGAATGGTAAAGCAAATGACACAAGCAATTATTAACCCAGTTCGGTGCAACTCACCTACGTCTGGGGGCTACCAAGCCAGGAAGGAAACTCACTAAAATAGAATTAGTTCAAAGACTCTCCGTACACTTCAACAAGTTACAGTCTTTCTCACCTAATCTCTACCCGTGCAATTTCTACCTAAGCACTCTTAGATATGAGAACCCACTCACTTCCCTACAATCACACCTGTGATCTTAAACAACAATCCCTTGAGAAAAGAAAATACTTTTCAATTACACACTCTTGATTTTACTTCACAGTTTCAATCAAGAAGACACACTCTTGATCTTGCTTCACAACTTTGATCAAGAAGACACACACTCTTGCTTAACAGCTTTAGAGTGACAAATTACAACCACAAATCAGTCTAATTCAATCATCAATGGATGACTTGAATGACCTACAAGTCTCACGACTAAACAGACACAAACCCTAGCTCTCTCTCTCTCTGTATTTCGCTCAGTATTGGTTGTGTGTTCGAACAGGTTTTCTAAGTCCCTTTTTTATAGAAGCATCCAGTCGGGCTTGGACATCTTGAAAACCCTAAATCTATTTTCCAATCAAATCTTTTTATAACAGCTGGTTAGATCTCCTTGGAAAATAAGTAAATCTGGTTGTAATCCATGATTGAATGCGCCAGCTAATCAGATCTTCAATCGTACAAAGATTGCCATTAATTATGCAATCACAAAACACCAGACATTCACACTGAATGTTCCGTGTACAGGATGTCATGACATCGGGTCTGACATCCTGGAAAAATCCTGCATAATCCAATAATTCCTTTTATAACTTCCAGCAGGTACAACCATATCAGATGCCATGACCTTGTGTATGTCATCTGGAACAATCCTGCATGAACATGTCTTTCATTTAAGCTTCAGCAGGTACATCCAATATCAGAAGCCATGGCATTGTATGTGGCATTCTGAAACATTCCTGCATGAACATGTTCTTGAACTCCAGCAGGTACATAGGATATCTCATGTTAAGACATCACACATAACATCTTGTGAACATTCTTTGTTTTACCAAAATTGCTGCCAACACTTAGAATCAACAAAATCCCCCTTTGGCAAATTTTGGCTAAAACATATATCTGTCCTTTTTGTTCACAAGGTAAACTATCAGCAGTTAAACAACTTAACAGTAGTTTAAACAGCAGCAGAAGCAAAACAATTACTAGCTATAGCTACTAGTAATACACACATGCACAAGGGTACTTCTTCTCCCCCTAAATTTGTGCAACACAAATAGAATTACTAGTTATGGATGCAACTAGTAAGACACACAAATGCACAAGGGTACTCCTTCTCCCCTTAAATCTATGCACACAACAAACAGTCTCCATGAACATAACAACTACTATAACTCCAGCACCTGTACCAGCCAGAATGTCATTCTGACATCTGCTTCAACAACAACACCTGTGCACCATATCTGTAAACATATGTAAACAGAACAACATTCTATTTTAGCACCTGTGCACTTCCTTTAATAATAGCTGTCCTCCAGCTATATACATCTCACAACTTCCACAACAGCTTCCATATCAGCACTTCTCCCCCTTTTTAGTCAAAATTGACCAAAGGTGACCAATCAGACAAAATAAATGTCTATTAGCCTAGCAGAGAAAGTTAGATCAGATGTTATAACATTCAGCATGTTAAAACATAATATTCAGGAAGTACACACCATCATTATACACAGATGTGATAGCTGAGATAATGAACAAATCCAAGGAACTCTTTAAGAGCCCTAAATATTACAAAACAGGCATCAATGAGGACTTCCACACATTACACAATTTCCAAAAAAACAAAAAAAACTCCATATAGCAACAGCAGAACATCACCCAAAACATCAGACACAACAGCTTCACAGTCTTCACAGTACACCTCATACAGTCTCCAGTCTTCCACACACAGGAGGGGGAACCATCAATCAGAGGAAGAAGTATCACCTTCACCTTCAGAGCCTTCAGAGCTTTCAGAACTGCCACTGGATTGGGCTTTTGCATCTGAATTCTTAGCAGCCTTCTCCATTTATTCCTTTTCCAGGTTACAAATAAGAACTTCTAAAGCTTCTTTTCTTGCTTTGGCCACCCTTATACCATTCTCTAATTCCTTGCAGGTATCTTTCAGTTGATCAATTAAGCTTCCTTGAGATACAGGCTCTCTTCTGGCTGATGTCATGACAACATCATTTACATGACTTCCTTCAAACAGCTTATAATGAATGGATAAAGTGGGTTTTCTTCTGCTTGGCATGTCCTTTATATTAAGAATGCTTGGGTGTTGACTCAATATAATCCTACAAATAATGGATGGGAAGGCAATGGGTAACTTCACAGCATTTGTAGAGGCATGTCTGATGGTTTGATCAAATATAAACTTGCCAAAATCATAGTTAACCCTTGTTCCAATTGCATGAATGATTCTTCCAAGACTAATGGAGATGGTAGAGATATTATTAGTAGGCACCCAATTAGCTGAACCAATCTTGTGTAAGATGGCATATTTAACAGTGAGCTTCCCAGCTGATAAGTGATTCCTACTAGGCCATTCCTTAACTTGGCCAGCTGTAATAACCCTACAGACCTCATTGTCTGTGGTCTCTAGGTCCACTCCTCCATCAGTTCCTCTTCCTAGGAACTTGTTGATAATACTTGGTGAGAATTTCACACATTTTCCCTTTACAAACACCTTGCAGAACTCCCTGCTGCTCTTTTCATAAATATCCTCAGGGATATTAACAACAAACTCTTTTACCAACCCCTCATAACATTGGGGTAGAGCTGCCACAGTCTTCATTAGTCCAGCATTTTTGATCAAATTAATTACTTCCTTTACCTCTACAGCCTCTTTACCAAGCTCTCTTTCAACGGATACTCTCCTTTGAATGACGAATTTCCATTTTATAGCACCATCTTCTAAATGAAAGGAGATGTTGTCAAGGTGCACAGCAGCAGCTTTTCCAGGAGACTTCTGAACAACTTGCCTTTTTGCAAGGGAGATGTCTGGGACATCGTCTTCGACATCCTCCTCAGAGTCAGAGTTGTCTCTTTATTTCCTTTTCCCAACTTCAACTTTGCTCCAGGATTTTGAGGGTCCTTCACCAGCAGCTTTTTTCACTCTTGTTGTTCTCAGTTTAGCCACACTTTTCCCTTTCCTAGTTCTCAGTTTCTCAGCTACACTAGGTTTTACAAGATGAACCAAAGGATCTTCCTCTTCTCTAGAGCTTTCTTCCTCTAGGTCAATAACCTTCTCCTGAGACACATTTGGTTTCTCGCTAGGTAGGGTTTTACCTAGAGAGCATAGCCCTTCAGCAACAACTTCCTTCTCTGATCTAGATGAGTCATCATCTTTATCAGCATGAGGTTCCTCCTCAAGAGAGGGGTCCCTTCTAGACAGAGGGATAGAAACCCCTTTGACTTCATGCCCTTCACTTAGAATCCTAGTGACTAGGTTCCTTATGGCACGATCAACATAATGCATGTCTTTTGGAAGAGAGGAGTTACCAGAGGTATTACCTTGCTTATCTCCAGCCTTGGAGGAGGGACCTGGGGTGTCGCCTGGTATCATGCAAAGTGGAGTAACGTCCATCACGTCTTCATCTACAAACTCCATGGAGGGAGTCTTTGCATGGTGAGAGGATTTTGAACCAGATGATGATGGATGTTGAGACATGTTGTAGGACTTTTGAGAAAAGTTTCTTTGCCCTAGCTGAGCTTCTTTGAGAAGTTGAATGGAAATGGAGATTGTTGTGTTTAGGTAGCGTGTGCTAAAGGAATATATACTATTTTCAATGCTAGGGAATGATTTATCATTAATGTGGCTCTTTCTTTTAAAAGGACATACATTATTTTTATTTCTTTTATTGTTCCACTTTAATTGCCATAATTTTACAAGAGTCCAAATCCCTAATTTTCCTCCCTCATATTCAATTTGAGTTTCACCCAAATTCCTTGCAACCCTGTCTGCTAGTTCCAGTCCATGCTTTAGACCTCTGAATTTGTCTTCCACGAATTTTCTAATGAAGTGATAACAATAGTACTTTGTCCATCTGTGCTGAGTCTGATTTTTGGACCTAGTTTCAGCATTCAGGTTGTCATAATACAATGTCATGACATTGTGTGTGACATTATATGTAATCATCAATAGTTTCATCCAACCCAGTTGAGCCCAACTGCTTCCATCTTCTATACCTTTCACATGTGTAGAAGCAGGTGTCATTCCAATCTTTTCCACATTGTTCTTGGCCTTTTTGCTTCGAGATAAACATAAAGTCCCCTGTGGCCTAGTCCTAACAGTTCCATTCTGCCTATGACTGGTCATATGTCCACCTATTTGATCTAACCTCCCAGTTGTTTGAGCCATCATAACCTTTTCTCCTCTGAGCTTCTGGTGTGACATCTTTGTCTGACATTTCCCACAGACTTGTTTTTTATCACTCTTGAGAGCATCTACACTCATCCAATACTTTAAGGGATAATCCATTTGAGAGCTCCACATATAGCAGTTGTCTTTGGTCCTGATTCTTTCATAATCACTTCACTATTTTTGTCAAAGATTAGACATTCAGTTTTGGTTAAGTTAACATTCAGACCTTGATCACATAGTTGACTGATGCTTATTAGATTTGTAGTCAAGCCCTTAACTAGTAGAACCTTGTCAAGTTTAGGAACTCCAAGACAATCAAGCTTACCTGCTCCCTTGATTTCACCTTTTTCTCCATCTCCAAAGGTTACATGGCTTATGGTATGATGATGCAGATCAGTTAGCAGGTCTTGGTTTCCAGTCATGTGTCTGGAACATCCACTATCAAAGTACCATTCTTCTCTGGCTGAGATTCTAAGGGGAATGCGAGCTATCAGACTAGTAACATTAGTCTTAGGAATCCATTGTTTCTTAATTATAGGCATGTGCTGTTTGGGTCTGGATTGATAGTGATTTTGATTATGAGTATGCCTAGGATAACCATACAGTTTATAGCAGAACAACTACAGATGACCAAATTTCCCACAATGATGGTATCTCCATCTTTGGTGTTTCCCTTTCTGCTGTTTTCTCCTCTGATGTTGGAACATATGATGTGACATCACAGGTTTAATTTTAGGTTTGGCTTGAGATTTGGCACCAGTGTAACTGCTCTCAGGCTTTAAGTCATTATACCCAATGGCAGATTTGTCTCCTGTTACTTGTCCAGTTTGGAGAATCTTGTCTAAGGAGTCAGATCCATTGCTTAACATCCTTACATACTTGGCCATCTCTTCTAGTTTAGAATTTAGAAACATGACTTCAGTTTTAAACTTAGAGATGGTTTTCACATGGTCTGCCTTCTCTCTTTCCAGCTGTGCTATCTTTTGACTTTCAGCTTGTGGATTTTCAACAAGCTTGGCATTCAGAACTACTGCTTCTGTTTGTAAATTGGAGATCGTTTCCAAGTATTCTACCTTCTCATTCTCAAGTTGAGTTATTTCTTTCTTCTAGTTTTCAACCTGTTTGCTCAGCTCTACACTTTTGTGACACATCTTTCTGTAGGTAGAGGCTAATTCTTCAAAGGTTACTTCACCATCACTTGAGTCTTCATCAGATCCCCATCTTCCTGTCAAAGCAGTCACAAGATTTGCAGTCTCCTCTGTTTCACTCTCATCAGACCAAGTGGCAGCAAGACTCATCTTCTGTTTCTTGAGGTAGGTTCCACATTCAGTCCTGATGTGTCCATGCCCATCACATTCGTAGCACTGTACCTCTTTGAGCTTCTCATCTGATCTTGCTCTTCTTCCAGCATTATTGGATTTACTGATGTCAGATGAGATGTTCTTGACATTTGTCTTAGATCTTACATCCATTTTTTAACAGTTTATTGAACTGTCTTCCCAGCATTGCTACTTCATTGACCAAATCTTCATCAACCTCCTGACTCTTTTCCTCTTCTGTGTTTGACATAAAGGCCATGCTCTTTGTTTTCTTTTCAAAACCATCATTCAATCCCATCTCAAAGGTTTGGAGGGAACCAATTAGCTCATCTAACCTCATGTTGGAAATGTCTTGAGACTCTTCTATGGAAGTCACCTTCATTGCAAATCTCTTAGGGAGTGACCTGAGTATTTTCCTTACCAGTTTTTCATCTGTCATCTTCTCTCCCAAGGCTCCTGAGGCATTAGAAATTTCAAGGATACTCATGTGAAATTCATGAATGTTTTCATCTTCTTTCATCCTTAAGTTTTCAAACTTGGAGGTGAGCAGCTGAAGCCTAGACATCTTAACCCTAGAGGTGCCTTCATGAGTGGTCTTGAGAATGTCCCAAGCATCTTTGGCCACTTCACAGTTGTTTACCAACCTGAAAATATTTTTGTCTACTCCGTTAAAAAAGGCATTCAGAGCTTTAGAATTTCCAAGGGCTAGATCATCCTCCTCCTTGGACCATTGCTCTCCAGGCTTCTTCTCAATGGTGGCTTCTCCTTCTTTAGTAATGACATAATGCACCCAACCTGTTAACACAGCTTTCCAAGCCTTGTTATCAAGAGATTTTAAAAAAGCTACCATTCGAGGTTTCCAATAGTCATAGTTAGAACCATCCAAAATTGGGGGCCTATGAACAGATCCTCCATCTCTATCCATTGTACCAGAAAGTATTGTCCCTAGATCTCACCCAGAACCAGAGCAGGATGCCTGCTCTGATACCAATTGAAATTCTGGTATCAGATATAAGATGTCGAAGGTAATGTTACAACACTAATATCTGTTAACACAAATAGGATAAAGATACAGAATGGTAAAGCAAATGACACAAGCAATTGTTAACCCAGTTCGGTGCAACTCACCTACGTTTGGGGGCTACCAAGCCAGGAAGGAAATTCACTAAAATAGAATTAGTTCAAAGACTCTCCGTACACTTCAACAAGTTACAGCCTTTCTCACCTAATCTCTACCCGTGCAATTTCTACCTAAGCACTCTTAGATATGAGAACCCACTCACTTCCCTACAATCACACCTGTGATCTTAAACAACAATCCCCTGAGAAAAGAAAATACTTTTCAATTACACACTCTTGATTTTACTTCACAACATCAATCAAGAAGACACACTCTTGATCTTGCTTCACAACTTTGATCAAGAAGACACACACTCTTGCTTAACAGCTTTAGAGTGACAAATTACAACCACAAATCAGTCCAATTCAATCATCAAGGGATGACTTGAATGACCTACAAGTCTCACGACTAAACAGACACAAACCCTAGCTCTCTCTCTGTATTTCGCTCAGTATTGGTTGTGTGTTCAAACAGGTTTTCTAAGTCCCTTTTTTATAAAAGCATCCAGCTGGGCTTGGACATCTTGAAAACCCTAAATCTATTTTCCAATCAAATCTTTTTATAACAGTTGGTTAGATCTCCTTGGAAAATAAGCAAATCTGGTTGTAATCCATGATTGAATGCGCCAGCTAATCAGATCTTCAATCGTATAAAGATTGCCATTAATTGTGCAATCACAAAACACCAGACATTCACACTGAATATTCTGTGTACAGGATGTCGTGACATCGGGTCTGACATCCTGGAAAAATTCTGCATAATCCAATAATTCCTTTTATAACTTCCACCAGGTACAACCATATCAGATGCCATGACCTTGTGTATGTCATCTGAAACAATCATGCACGAACATGTCTTTCATTTAAGCTCCAGCAGGTACATCCAATATCAGAAGCCATGGCATTGTATGTGGCATTCTGAAACAATCCTGCATGAACATGTTTTTGAACTCCAGCAGGTACATAGGATATCTCATGTTAAGACATCACACATAACATCTTGTGAACATTCTTTGTTTTACCAAAATTGCTGCCAACACTTAGAATCAACAGTGTTAATGCATGTTAGAGACATAGTATTATGAACTATGCTCATTGAACATACCACACACAAAAATATGCAAAAGGTGTGGCCTAATCTCATCCATACTCATGTTAATCTTTCCATACTCATGTTAATCTTTCAATCAACTAGCATTAGGATTTTGAGATGTCATTGGCCAATTGGAAATGAATGAATGAAGAAGAGGAATTAGATGAAGAGGGAAGGGGATGAATGAGATCACAAATTGGTCAAAGGAGGACTTTTACCAAATTAATATCATTCATTCATTTTGGGAGATGGAATGTACATTCCATCAATCCCCTAAATCCAATGATATTAACTTGACAAAGTCAAACCAACCTTGACCAAGGCCCAACAACAAATAAGAAACTCAATTAAGTCAATACAAATGGTTAACACAATTAAAATGACATTTATTCAATTAAAAGTAGTAAAATAATGCATTAAATTTAAATATGTTTTGTCCAAATCCTAAAATCTCATTAAAACACCAAATAAATGGCCATGAGATTTATCATAGATCAAACAAGGTCAAAGGACCTTGGAGAATTTTTTTTATAATTTTTGGACACTTAAAAATATTTTTAAACAATTAAAAACAAATGAAAAATCAATTAATTCATGAAAAATATTAATAATGATCCAAAAAATAATTTTAATTCAGAATATGAAAGAGAAAATTGTTTGGACATTTTTGGTGAAAGTCCCATATTTTTTGGATCAATATTAAATTTTTTTATGAATTATTGAAGAAGATGGAATTAAATAAAATTCAGAAAATCCAAAAATACGTGGACCATCAGATCTCCCTCATTAATTGAGGTGGCAGATCTGATGATCCAAAACGCGCGTTCCACATATGTCCAAGTCAACAGCGATGTACACATGGAATTCACAAGGAACGGTCAAGATTAAAACGTGGAAGATGGATCCCATGGTTCAGACTCAAGACACATCATCACCGTAGCCAGAGCTCCGGTTGTCTTCTCCGGTGAGCTTCACCGGACTGGTCAACATGAACCATCACCAATAAAGAAAACAGGGACATGATCTTAAAGAAAAAAATATCACTGAGCACGAATATGACCTCCAATTCCTCCAATTCCAAATATATTAAGAGATATGTGGAATTGAAAAATGAGGTTCATGATCTGAGTTGCTTCGATTTGGCCTCAAAGCAACTCAATCTTCTCGCCTACATTGGTAGCACTTCAGACAACTCAAGAATCAATGGAATTGAGCAACAATTTAAGAGAATCGAAGAGTTTAAAATTTCTGTAAATTACCTTCAATGGAGGTCTGAACACGCACTACTAGAATATGTCATTTTAGCCTCCTAGTTTAGAGCCGGCCACCGACACGGACACTATTAGTGTCGGCTAAGCCTACGTTAACGGACTCTATCTAGGTACATCTTTTAAGACAGGTTATTTTTTTATTAGTGTCGGCAAAATCGAATCTACTTGTTCTGTTATCTTTGAAGAATGTTTAATTAATTTATTTAGAGTTGGTGCGACCGATTCTATCTAGTAGCATTATTTTTTAATTACTATTTATTTACTTAGATTCCGCTTAGCCAACTCTATTCTTATAACATATACATTTTTTATTGATTTATCTATAATATATATATATATATATATATATATATATATATATATATATATATATATATATATATATATATATATATATATATATATATATATATATATATATATATATATATATATTAGGTTTAAGTATTTTATTTATTATTTAGAGTCCGCTTGGCGGACTCTATGGAATTTTCTATTTCGGACCAAAAATTACACAACAACTTATTTCCCTCTTTCCTTTTCCCTCGTCATATTTCACTATCCCTCCATTTCATTTCACAAAACCAAAACCCTAATTCCATGGAGTTTTGGTTCGTCAATCCCTAATTCGTGAATCCCTTTTTCCGTTAATCACTTTTTTCTCTATTTCGTGAACCGATTCGTGAATCCCTAATTCGTGAATCCCTAATTCGTGAATCCATTGAAGAATCCCTAATTCCCTAATTCAAAATCCCTTGTTAAAGGGTTTCTGAATCATCAAAGGTAATGCATATTCATCTCAAGTCATTTCCATGGAGTTTTGGTTTAATGAGTATGAGATAGTCATATGTTTTATGTTTTCTGAATGTAGGTTTTCCAGAACTATCAGCTTTGTGGATGCTGGAAACAACTTTTCTTTGCAAGTTTAGTATTGTTTCCAAATATGTTTAAAGTCTCCTTTAAGTCTGAAACTACAAAAATCAAATTGTTTGCTAATTGGTTTTCTGAATGTAGGTTTTCAAGAATGCTCATCTTACTTAGTGGAGGCAGTAAGCAGTTGTTGAATGCAAGTTAATTTGGAACCGAAGCACTATATCATCCGGGATTTTGCAAAGCCAACTATTTCTCAAGGTTAGTCATCCCTATGTTAATTTGGAACCAAACTGAACAATTAGTGTTTGCAATAGTTAGTGTTTGCATCAGTTAGTATTTCTCAAGGTTGGGGTTATAATTTATTTTGAAGGAAATGTTTTTTATGGACTCAAATTTATTAACTGTTTGCATCAGTAGTGAAAGCTGTGTTTGTGAAAGCTATATAGTTTCTATGATACTCCTGTTATGAACATATGTGTGGTGTTAAATGTGATTTTGATTGCTCTGCTATATAGTTTCTACCTGTGTTTGTGAAAGCTGTATAGTTTCTACTTGTATCTTATAAGCATCACTTATTTTAAACTAAATGGCAATTGTATGTTGTATCAAGATTATAAAAATGTGTTGCATCCGACTGGTTAAGTTTCAAATAGTTTTGCATCAGATCCGTTAATTTTCTTGCTAATTTAACTTAGCCATTTTACCTGAATAGCAATGAGTAGGATTAGGAGAAAGGAGCAATAGTGAAAAGAAATCAAAACTGCAGGAAAGTAAAGCATATTTCAATTCACTACATCATTCTTGAACTTCCATTAGAATGTCTTGTTTCCTACTGCTAAGATTCTATTCCTAGGCATATTAAACAACATATATATATACAATCACCTACAACCAATCAACCAATAAATGAATTATTTTGTACACAATTTCAACTAATTGTAGATTGGGTGTTACAGGTCCGAATTCAAGATAACCATGTCCTGATATTTATACACCCAAGGCCATAGTTGCTGAAACTTATAATCTAATCCAAAACCTCTTCAGGGAGTTTTAAGAGGTTCTTTAAAAATGTGTTCCATTATTTTAACTCATTTTGTAAAGTGTAACAAACTGTTATTACAATTGAAAAAGGGTTTCCCTTTGAGAGAATAATAGAAAATTCTGTTATTCATTGGTTCTTTCTCTTTTCTTGTTCTTTCTTTCTCTCCTCCTTGTTCTTGTTTAACTCTTCAAATCCCTAATAACTCAAGTTCTACCAGACATTATCATTATCGTATACAAATGACTTTTTTTGGGATAAATATGTAAAAGTTAAAAGTTTCAACTTTTCAACACAGTGAAGAAAAAACAAGGTATCTTACTGAACTCTGACCCCCAAGAACAAGATAAAATGTTAACACTCAAAATGATAAATACAAAATAAGTTGAGATTTACCTAACTTGAACATTTCAGGATTTTTTTAGTAGAGCAGAATATTTTATGGTTTGGTTTAAAGGGCCTAGCAAAATAGAAAGGTCAAAGGTACTTACTAACTGAGCCATTATTATGTGTGGCTGGAGCAGGATGTACACATCTTTATCAAGAACAGTTATAATTTGACTCTCACTTACAAGTTCTTCCCATGGTTGTTTTAAAGGAAACATCCATCTCTGATATGCAAAGATAATCGTCAGCCTCGCTGCTTCCCAGTTTCTTTCTTTACTTTTGCATTTTCAGCAGTTAAGGATGTCTTATCATTGTTCTGGTTGTAAAAGTTATTATTTTGCTTCTTTTACTGACAGGAAAAAGAACGTTTACTAGCAGCCTTCCCATAAAACTATTATTCCTCTGAAACATGGTTGTCCTTGAGTACATTATAAACATAATGATTTTTTTTAATTATGTGCATGTTTAAAATAATAAAGTTTTAATAGCACTAAGCAAGCATAGTAATGTATATTTTCGACAGTATTGTCTTTAGTCCAAATGAGGTAGCATACGCTTCATTTCAAAAACAAATTTCAGAACATATTTATTATATATGGTTCTTCCTTGTAGTTGTAGGATAATTATATCAGCCATTCATTTTTGTCTAATATATGTTTTAGTTTTCATTGGTTGACGAGTTAATTGTTTGCCTTATAGAAAATGGATCGTACTTGGATGTACGATAGAGTATATTCCAATAGACACGGATTGAAAGAAGAGTATGTTCGCGGGGGTTAAAGACTTCGTAAAGAGGGCTTTGAAACAACCTATTTGTAAATCTGAGGGAGGGATAAGGTGTCCGTGTATAAATTGCAAGTGTCTCAAGATAAGAACACCAACTAATGTTAGACTTCACTTGTATCGAGATGGATTTCAACCAGACTATTGGATTTGGACTCAACATGGAGAAGTAAAGCTCAATGTTAATACAAGGAATGATTCAAATAGTAGTGAGCATGTGCATCATGATGACCAAATGGAGGCAATGAATCAGATGGTGTATGATGCTTTTAGGCCTTATGGAGTATTCTCTCACGTGAATGATAACATAGAAGTTGAGGAATATACGGAGGATGAGTTTCCCAACGAAGATGCCAAACGATTTTATGACAAGTTGATATCTTTCAACAAGCCCATTTATGAGGGAGCTACCCAATCAATATTATCAATATCTACTCAACTTCTTGAAATTAGGTCTAATTGGCATGTTCCACAAAAAGGTTTAGATTTTGTTGCACAAATGCTTAAAAGTGTATGTCCAGTTCAAAAATGCTTGCCCGAGAACTATTACCAAGCAACACAGTTGGTATCTAAGTTAGGGCTAAAGGTTGAGAAGATTGATTGTTGTAAGAATGGTTGTATGTTATATTACAAGGATGATAGCAAGCTATCAGAGTGCAAATTTTGTAATGCTCCTAGGTTCATTCCTCGCAAGACTGGCATGGGAAAGTACAAAGATATCCCAGTGAAGAGAATGTTCTACTTCCCAATCATTCCCAGATTACAAAGATTGTATGCATCAACTGAGTCGGCAACTGAAATGAGATGGCATCACATGAACAAAAATAGTTCCAATATCCTTCGCCACCCGTCAGATGGAAAAGCATGGAAGCATTTTGATAGTGTATATCCTGACTTTTCTAGGGAACCCAGAAATGTAAGGTTGGGTCTGTGTTCAAATGGTTTTACTCCTTACATTCAAGCGTCTGCTTCTCCATACTCATGTTGGCCAATAATAGTTACTCCGTATAATCTCCCCCCTGAAATGTGCATGACCAAACCATACTTGTTTTTGGCATGCCTCATACCCGGACCTAAAAACCCTAAATTAAAGATAGATGTCTACTTGCAACCATTGATTGATGATCTACATCGATTGTGGTCCAATGGAATATTGACCTATGATATATCTACAAAACAAAACTTCATCATGAAAGCCTGCTTGATGTGGACAATTAATGATTTTCCAGCCTATGGTATGTTATCTGGATGGGGAACACAAGGTAAATTGGCATGCCTTCATTGTATGGAACACACTGATGCTTTCACCTTGAAAAGTGGCCATAAGAATTCCTGGTTTGACTGTCATCGTCGTTTCTTGCCATCTAATCACTCCTTCAGAAGGAGTAAAAGAAGTTTCCTAAAAAATAGGGTTGTGACCAATGAGCCACCTCCCATTTCCACAGGGAAAGATATATGGGCGATAATAAGTAATTTTCCAAAAGTTACTGAAATTGGATGGGAGGCGAAATGGAAAGAATTCGAAGGGTATGGAGTGGATCACAATTGGAAAAAGCGAAGTATTTTTTGGGATCTCCCATATTGGAAGGATAACTTGTTAAGGCATAACCTCGATGTGATGCACATAGAAAAAAATGTCTTCGATAATATATTTAATACTGTCATGAATGTTAAGGACAAAACAAAGGATAATGAAAAGGCAAGAGAAGACTTGGCTAAATTATGCTTTCGCGGGGACTTGGAGCTCCAACCCTTAGAAAACAGAAAGAATGGTAAACCAAAGGCTAGTTACACTCTAACCAAATCTGAAGCCAAGTTGGTTTGTAAATGGCTTAAGGAATTGAGAATGCCAGATGGCTATGCTTCAAACCTCAGTAGGTGTGCCAATGTAGAAAAGGGTACGGTGCATGGGATGAAGAGCCATGATTGTCATGTTTTCATGGAATGTTTACTCCCAATTGCATTCCATTCATTGCCAGATTTGGTTTGGAAACCATTAACTGAGCTAAGTCGATTCTTTAAAGATCTTTGTTGCAATACATTGAGGATGGACGACTTAGTTAAGTTGGATGAGAATATTCCAATTATCATATGCAAGTTGGAAAGGATTTTTCCACCAGGTTTCTTTGACTCAATGGAGCATCTTCCAATCCATCTTGCCAAAGAAGCAATTCTAGGTGGTCCAGTACAGTACCGATGGATGTATCCATTCGAAAGGTAATTGTTGTGGTTGATTTTATTAAGTTATTGCATGTTTATCATAAATTAATAAACGTGGAATGATTGAATGTGCAGATTTATGGGAGTCTCAAAGAGGGCAGTGACAAATAAGGCTAGAGTTGAAGGTTCCATATGCAGTGATTATATACATCGCGAGACAAATTACTTTTGCTCTCATTATTTCAACTCTTTTCGTTTGTTGCCAACCATAAATCTTAGTAACAAACCTCATTTAGACAATGATGACATTCTACCTACAATGTCCATTCTACAAAGTGGCGGTCGACCAAGTGGGAAGTCACGAAAATATTTTCTATCTGATAAGGAATGGAAGTCTTCACATGTGCATGTCTTGATAAATTGTGATGAGGTTAAACCATATCTTGAGTAAGTGTGCATCATAATATATTCAATCAAATTATTGATGCATATCATAATAGATATTTACTTATGAATCGTGTGATTTATTTCAGCATATTCTTAGAGAACCACTCTCTAGATTTAGAAGATTCATCTGGGCGCATACATATAGAGTTTCCCATATGGCTGAAGAAATATGTAAATGAGGAGACAAATGGAGTTACTAACCAAGATATAATTGCCTTGCCTCGCAGTCCCGCATCAATGGCCATATCATGGAACATGTATTTTATCAATGGGTACAAGTTTCATACTGAAGAATGAAGCAAAGGTAGAAAAACTAGCAATTGTGGTGTGCACGTGAAAGGTCTTGCAGAAGGAGGAAATACTGATTTTTATGGAATAATCAAACATATCTTTGAGCTAGATTACTTTGGTCTGAAGCATAACATTCCAGTTTTTTATTATGAATGGTTTGATCCAACAAGGAATACGGGCACAAAGGTTCACCCACAATATAAAACTGTGGATATTAAGATGGATAAACGTTATCGTCCTTATGATCCTTTCATCCTTGCGCAAAATGCAAGACAAGTGTATTATGTCCCATATCCAGAAATGTGTAGAGATATGCGTGGATGGTGTGCGGCAATCACCACAAAACCAAGGGGTCGCGTAGAGATTGACAACATAGAGGATGAAGTACCTTATCAATCTGATGGGATGTTACCTACGCTACCCAATGTAGAAATTGAAGCAATATCTTGTTTGCATGACATGTCACAATTAGATGTGTTTGAAGAGATTTTTGATTGCTCTACTAGTGAAGCAGATAGAGGGCATTGATGAAGATAAGCGTGTTGTGACGTGAATGAGGGTTCAAATAGAAACAAAAGGGTGAAGCAGAACTAAATTTTCTTTTCTTTCTAGTTTCTCTTTCTAGTTTTGCTATTTTTTATATTGCTTTTAGTCTTTTACTGCCAAAAATTGATGTTTGTAGTTTTGTGCCATTCCTACTTCATGTTGTAGTAAAATAACATAATGAAATTAACAAAACTACCACTAACACTAACAACTACGTACGCCTGTTCACTAACAAATATTGTTCATTACTGATTGTCAGTTATGCAAAGCTAGCATAACTGACTGGAAGACTCTAGAACACTTCACGGTATTCCTGATCTAGATCATCTGGTCAGTCGTGACTTGTGAAGGTGGCCGAGGGTCTGCTGCTAGTAATAAAGAAAAACTAACTCTTATCCCACAAAGCTTGTTAATCCATCCATATGATTACATGAGTTTACTGCTTTTACTTAGAATCCTGTCAATTGTTTGTTTCTTTTATTTATGTTGGAGGGGTTTTTGAAGTTGTTGATGATTGGAGGGGTTTTTGCGTGTTATGATAATGTTTGGCAACTGCATTTGAATTATCAGAAACAACATTGTTTCTTTTCTTTTACTTTTAACTTTGTTTTGGTCTGCTCTATCATTTTTCTTCATTTCTCTATTTCCTAAAAATCAAGTCAGTTTGTGCTGAACACTGTATTAAGTTTTAAAGATTTGCTTTCTTTTCTTGTTTATTAATTGGCATTTTTATGTTAAGAGTGTGAGACTGACTAATCCTTTTATTTTTATGACAACAAATGACTAAAAGAGGTGGAAAAGCTAAGGTATTAGCACCAGGAAAACTTCAAGAAGAACGAAATCGCATAATTAACAAGAAGCATATCGTTAGGAAACCTGCTCAAACAACATTGTCTGTGCAGGATGCATCATCGGCACCAACACCAGCTCAGGCAGCATCGTCCGTGCAGGTTGCATCGCCAATGCCAACATCAGCTTCAAAAAAATCGTGTGTGCAGGTTGCATCGTCGATGTCAACACCAGCTCAGGCAACATCGTTCGTGCAGGTTGCATCGTCGATGCCAACATCAGCTTCGAAAAAATCATTTGTGCAGGCTGCATCGTCGTTGCCAACACCAGCTCAGGCAGCATCGTCCGTGCAGGTTGCATCATCAATGCCAACATCAGCTTCTAAAAAATCGTCTGTGCAGGCTGCATCGTCGATGCCAACACCAGCTTAGGAAGCATCGTCCGTGCAGGCTGCATCGTCGATGCCAACACCAGCTCAGGCAGCATCATCCGTGCAGGCTGCATCGTCGATGCCAACACCAACTCCAATTGTAGTACCTGTTCATGCCACTACCTCTGAGAAATTTAGTTTTATGCCTACTCCGACTTTAAGCCATCAAACAATGGCTAGCCCTCAAAGTATAAACCTTCAAACAATGGCTAGCCCTTCAAATTTGGCAGAGGAGGAAGATGTGGATGCTGATGAGGATGAGGCGGTGGGTCAAGAAATTGTTACCCCTCTTGTGCCAACAATAAATGAGAATGGGAAAGTTATTATAAAACCATCTAGTACTGGGTAAGTCATATATATTCTCATAATTTAATAATTTAGTAGTTTTATTATTGTATTTTGTCTGAAATATATATAACCTGTTAAGCAAGTTGAGAATATTACTATCCATATGATTCTTAATGCAGGTTGTATACTTGACATAGTCTTTCAATATTACAATCCATATGATTCTTAACTTTGTTATGTTCATATCTTATTTACAGTCTGCATGATGAATCTTATTTATAGTCTGCATCATGAATCTTATTTACAGTCTGCATCATGAATCTTTCAATAATATTAAGCTAGTGAGTCTTATTTAGTTGAATCTTTTAATATTTTGTAGGCTAGTTCCTGCCAAAGAAGTTGCAGGTGCCATTAATTATGCGATACACAAACAATTTTATAAACCTATACATCATTGGTCTGCACTCGATCCTGATACGAAAGCTGATTGGTTTAAGTTGTTTGGAGTAAGTATTTATTGACTTTTGTCACTTAAGTTGATCAAATTATATTTAAAAAAGTAACTAATTGGTTATTAATATTAATTATGTGATTTTAATTATTTTTAGGAGAAGGTTTCGTGGGATCCTTTCGATCATGCATTTGTCTATAGCACATTTGAATAAAAAGGAAGAAAACGATTAAACGACATGTTGGGGAAGGCGAGGAGAAAAGGGACTCGACCTTCATGGATTGGTGATGATGCTTGGGTTGAACTTCAAACTTATTGGAAAAAGACCGAGTTTTTGGCTGTGTCTTCTCAAAACAAGACCAATCGAGCTTCCGCAAGAGGCGGAGCAGTCCACACCACAGGCCGTAAGGCTCATATTGATGTTGCACTTCAACTTGTAAGTAATAAAATCCTAACAAATTATTATTATTATGAAGATTCTTTATATCTTGACAGTTTTACTCGTATTCTGTATTGATTATTGGATTATTTGATTATTTGTAGTCACGTGAACTTCAAAGGGATCTGCGTCCCGATGAGTTATTTTTAAAAACACACAAGAGGAAAAATGGTGAATGGGTTGACAGTCGTGCTGCATCTACTTATGTAAGTTCTCGTAAATGTTACTGCATCAATATTTGCATCCATGCTTGAAACATATTATGTAGCTGTTATGTATTCCTTATGGCGCCGTTAATAGAAAATACAGTTGCAACATGCTTGAAATGTTATTTGAAACACAACAGAATTTAAGTCAGTAAATTTAAGGAACTGTATTTGAAACACAAAAGAATTTTTCACAAAAGAATATTTCAGTCATTATAGGTCACAAAAGAATATTTGAGTCATTATAGGTCACAAAAGAATATTTGAGGAACTGTATTTGAAACAGCAGAAGCAACACAATAGAATTTTTCACTTGTGTATAACAAACATAAATATGTACATTTTGAGGAACTGTATTTGAACATAAAAGAGAAAAAGAAATTAATAGAAACTTCACACCAAACTAATTATAAGAATGTTTCCAAAAGTGTTACCAATATCGCCACCACAAATTTTGAAATTAACACTAGTATTCAGTACAAATACATATATTATGTAGCTGTTAAGTATTCCTTATGCTTGAAACATGCTTGAAATAGAAAATACATATATGAATGATACAGTTGCTTGTGTTATCTTGCTGTTAAGTATTCCTTACTTTTTCTATTATGTAGAAGACTTTTAAAGAGAAGTTTGATGCAGAACTTCAGCCAACTGAAGAAGGGAATGGAGAGGTTGTTCAAGTGTTAGATGGAGAGCGTGTAAATCAGCTATGGACAGAGGCTGTTGGGGGCCGTAATCGTGGTCGGGTTTATGGCGCTGCATATTTAGCTATTAATCTAAAACGTGGATCAAAAAGTTTTACCCAACAATCTCAAACTCCTCAACACTCTATGTTTGGGATGTCATTAGAAGCTGAAAGAGCAGCTAGAATTAGAGATGAACAAATTGCCGAGGCTGCAACGACCCAATTACAAGAGTCTAACGAAGCAATGCGAGCTGCTACCGAGGCTGCAAAAGCTGCTACCGAGACTGCACAAAGGATGGAGAGGGAGATGAATGCTTGGAAGGAATTTATGATGAAGAAATTTGACACTTCAACTTTTATATCACATTCTCATCATTATGATGACGATTTGGATGATCAGTCATTAGATGAAGATTGATCTTGTACTTTTAGTAGAACGAATTAATCTCGGATGTGATTACTTTTTGTGTATGTTTTTTGAAAGTTAATGTGGGTAGAACTTTTGTAGTTTCTTTCACGAATGTTTGAGATTGTTTCCAAATGTTTTACCATAAATATGATATTGTTCGGTTGATGGAGTGGATTGAAAAAATTTATTTGAGTGAGGTTGATTTTCTTCGAAGTTGAAGTCATGTTGCAACCCGACTCTAAACATCTTTATTGTCCTTTTTTGTTGACTTTAGAGTCGGTGTATGCAAGGCTAAATATAATTATTGACTTTTCTATGTTGACTTTAGGGTCGGTGACACGGACGCTATATGTTTTTTCTTGAGTTTTATAAATTGACCTTAATGCCAGTCGATCGATGCTAACAAAAAATGTTGACTTTTGTTTGTTGACATTAGAGTCGGACAGGGCAACGCTAAGCATAATTATTGACTTTTCATGGTTTTGAAACAATATAGCGCCGGTCTCATTAGTGTCACCTTAGCCTCGGTTACACTGAGGCTACGTAGCCTCGGTGTATCTTTAGCCGATGTTACCCAGTAGCTTCGCAACTTTTATTCAAGGCCCGACATCGACGCTAAACCGACGCTAAGCACATATTAGTGTCTGTTTTTTCACCTTTAGCGTCTTAAAGTGGCCGACGCTAATAACTGTTTTTCTAGTGGTGACGATGGATCTTGATCTGAATTGTGCTTGGCTTCACTTCACTTGCTTGCAGGAGAGGAATGGAAAGGTTTAGAAGCAATGGACTCCTGGAGAATTGAATTCCAAAACAGTGGAGATTCAAGCTCAAATTCAAATGAATTTATCAGGGTTATCCTTTGAGAGTGAGGGGTTTTCAATGGAGATTCAAAGCTGGCGCAATGTGTGTGTGATTTCTGAGCAAATGCAGTTGTATATATAGCCAAATCCATGTGATATTTGCACACTCTTTTCAACCTTCCAAATTTGGAAAATGATAAAAGCATAGTGCATGGGCGCGCATAGGCCCATGAAATGATAGCTTGAAGTCCAAAATGAATGATCAGATGTGTTGAAGCAAGCTTGGAATACAAGGCAATTGAACATTGTTACTTGAAGTTGGATCCATGCCAAATGATATCAGTCTGTTTAAGCCATGCGTAGCCTATGCATTTCAAGTCCAAAATGAATGAATTTAAGCTCTTTGGAAATGTTAGATCAAAAGGAACAAGTTTGGTGTTGAACACTTTTTCATTTGGAGCTTGAAACTTGGAGAAATTTGAGGTGGAAGTTTGGAAAAATTTGACATATCAAAAATTTTCTAAGTCTCAGGCCATATGTCTCAATATTCCACCTTGCTTAACTTTTTATAGGAGCTTCAAATTGTTAGACGGTGTGGCTAGTGATCAAGAGGGGGGGTGAATAGATCACCTCTTTTAAAATAAGCGGATTTAAAATTTTATCAGAGTTTTTAAACTTGACGGAAAATTTCAGTCCCGAATCGACTTCCGTCTATTCTGAACCGCTACTAGAAAACCGGACACACGAATGTAATGCTGGATTTGAATTAGAATGACAGAAAATATTAACACTAGAATCTTATTAAATTGAATGCACTTATCACTAAGTCCTAGTTCCAACGAATAAGACTCAGCTAACAGTTTTGTCAAACAGTTGGTGTGTATGTGATCAATGATGAACAACAGTGGGGTTTAGTTAAAGGAGTTTTTTTGCCACTGCTGTCTCTCAAAAAATACAGTCACAACACACTAACTGAAATTGCAAAACTGTTTGGAAACGTAAAGAGGAGTAAGGAAAGAATACGATACGCAGAGATTTGGTAAGGAAGTTCCCCACGTCGTCCTCGCGTGTGGGTACGTCTCCCTCTCAATTTCAAATGAAATTGAGAACTTTGATTATCAATTATGCCGAATTCGTTGACACAAGGTTCCAATACAAAAACAGAATTCTAAATTCCAAGAACTTCTTCTTGTATGAAACCTCCACTTGATCTGAGCACGATCAAGAATTTCCTGCACGAAATTGCAAACAATTCACCGGTTCCACGACCTGTTTGTGAAATCCCCCGATCTCCAAACGCAACGCTGCGGTTGAATCTGTTCTGCAAACGTGACTAACAAACCCGCAAGAACACTCCAGTTCTTGAAGGACAAACCAGTAGGTTTTTCCTCGAAACCCCCTTCAATCTTCAACTCAGCTAGATCCTCGATCGTTCCACTGAAAACCTCAACTAGATCCTTGATCGTACCACTGAACGTTATCTCGTTGATCCTTTAATCCAAAGAACAAGAATGATTATATGTTGATGTTCTTGAAGAAAAGTGATTGAGAAGATGAAGAAGATGAAGTCTCTTTCAGGTTTCTAACTGCTCAAAACAATTGCTGCTCCACACTCCTTTGATTGGTGTTTCAACTGTTTTTCCCTCTCAGAATTCGTGCTTCTTTGATTGCTGTCACAACATTTCTTATATATGCAAAAATAGGAGCTGTTAGAACATAAAACAGACTTATGTATTGATACATGAGTGTATGCATCGATACACACTGTAAGATAAATGAGTTTTTGGGGAATTTAAGTAAGCATGGATCGATGCATAATTCGTATGTATTGATACATAGGACATTTCAACTAACATGGATCGATGCATAATTCACATGCATTGATAGATAGGACATTTCAACTAATCATAGATCGATGCAAGGCTCGTATGGATCGATCCATAGAGCATTTTTCCTATCTATGTATCGATACATGACTCGTATGGATCGATACATATTGAACAAAAGAATTTTGTGATTTACAACATACTGTATGGATCGATGCATAGGATTGTGTGTTGATGCATACTGACACAAAATAGATTTTATGAGTTCTTTTAAGAGATGTATCAATGTAGGTCTTTATGTACAGTCATGCAACAATAGAATGGGATAAAAACACAAATGAATCATGTAAGGTAATGCACAACCAACATTTGGATGATGATCATACAATTTGCTATCATTCAAAATTTATTCAAAGTAAAGAATTTTCTCACAAACTCCCCCTTTTTTATGATGGCAAATTTTTGGCAAGATGTGTGATACTCCCCCTGAGTGTGTGCTATCTGCATTTCTCCCCCTTTGTCAACATCAAAAAGAGGAAGAAACAGGTTTATCAAGGCAACATGTGGTAGCAGGACATGGCAAAAAAATTGATAGAAAAGCTTGCAAACACAAAGAAGGAAGCTTCAAAGTAAAGAATCACTCACAAAGAATGACAAATAAGGGCAATAACAATAGAGGTAAACAAAGAGTGAAAAGCATTTAAGGATTAGAACGAGTTTAAGAATTACATAAGCTAAACCATATATTGTGCAACAATTCAAATAAAACTTGAGCAATATGAGATGAAATGCGGTGAAATGAAATGATGATGGATTAATGGGGATTGTGGCCACCACAGGACTCCTCATCATCTCTATCAGGATCTCTGTAGCTTGGCGGAGGCGGAGGAGGAGGCATTGTGTCTGGATTTTGGCCCATGAAGGAGTAGTGCCTAAACCGGTCCTGAACTTCAATACTTCTAAATCTGTCCATAATACCAGGATTTTCACGGCAGTCGTCCATAAAGCCAGACATTTCATTGTAGAAAACTTGGTGCCACTTAACCAAGTCTAGGTGCCAAGAGTGTTGATTCTGATACATCCGGTATGCTCATCATGCCAGTCACGATGCTCCTTATGCCACTCATGTTGTTGTACATGCCAATGCCGTGCTTCTTCATGACGTTCTTTGTTGGCAAGTTCCATTTGTTGAAGCATATGAGTGATGTCCGCAGTAGGTGTTGCAGATGAAGGACCACCGGAGAACGGAGGAGCCGTAAATTCAGGCACATAGTTGGTTGGAGACCACCTTCGTGGCACCCAATCACCCCAACCAGCATTGTCCTCAGCTGGAGGCACATCTGCTTCATGCGCATCCTGCATTTCTTCATCAGGCTGGTCTTCAACAACATGGATTCGTTCAGAAGGAACATCAAAATTGTAGATCCTTGTTTTGGATTTTCTTTCAAAGAAGTAGAAGCATTTACGGTCCTTGTTCCACCTGTAACACCCCGATAATAATATGTATTTATTTAAATTAAATTAATAATATGTTTATTAATTTAATTAGAATATTTGAATTATTATTATTATTTTGGAATAATAATTATTGGGATAATTATTTATTGGAATAATATATAAGTTGGAATTTAGAAAAATCCCATTTTTGGTAAAAAGGTGAATTTCACGTGAAAAGGGAAAAGAGGCAGAAAGGGCAAAAAGCCAGAGAACGAAGGTTGAAGGAAGGAGAAGCTTAGAGCTCGGAAGCTGCCGGATTAACTCAGGTAAGGGGGGTTTATCATCGGTTAAAGGGTATTATATGATAATATGTACTGGGTAGTAATAATCATTGTGTTACCTCTGATTGGATTGATGTATGCTGAAAATCTGTGAAATGTTGGAATGAACGAAATTGAATGATAATCGATGAAATTCGTAGGAATTAGATGTAGTAAGGTTAGCAATTTGAGAAGTTGAATGTATCTGAGTTGTAATTGATAAAACGAACGAAAGTGTATGAAAAATTGGATTGTGGAAGTGTAGATCTGAGAATTCGTAGCAGAGAAACCATGACAGACCTGGAATTGTGGTCTCTGGTCATACGCGTATGGCGCTAGGCAATACGCGTATGAGATGGGCTGGTACGCGTATGGCACTAGGCAATACGCGTATGGAATGGCTTGGAAGTGGGAGTTTTGGCGCTGGTACGCGCCATACGCGTGTGATACGCGTATCCCTGGATGTGGTACGCGTATGGTGTATGTCATACGCGTATGAGTGAAAGAGATGAGGTTTTGAACGTGTTTTGGTCTCTGGTGGTACGCGTATGGGAATGTGATACGCGTAGCATACGCGTATGGGCATGGGCGTTACGCGTACGGACTTTGGTCAGGTGTGGGCAATACGCGTATGGCATGGGCAATACGCGTATGGGCAGAATGGAGATTTTTCTGTGTTGTTGTTGTGCAGTTTTTGACTGTTTAGACTGAGTGATGTGACTTAGCTGAGATATGATGTTGTAGGGATCATTTCCCATTGTTTTGAGTAGCATAGGTATTAGTAGAGTGTGCTAATACTATGATTGAGTATATGGCATGATATGATATGCTTTCGTGATGAATGTGTTGATGATATGTGATGGTATGCATGATGCTGTGAATGTATCAGTTATGTATGCATTGTGAATAGACTGTTTTGTGGCTTAGAGTGTGAGCTTGTGTCTATTCTTGAATTGTTGTTGATGTTGCATTTGCTAGGTGATTAGCTTGCACATTGTGGCCCATTTGGGGTGGTAGCTAATTCCCATGGTGAGGAATTAGTGAGTTAGTCATTATTGGACTGTTGTTGATTGTTTGCATGCTAGGTGATTAGCGTGCATTTCATGGCCCATTTGGGGTGGTAGCTAATTCCCATGGTGAGGAATTAGTGAGTGAGTCACTATGTCTCAAATGAGTGGGACTAGTGAGCTTGGTAGCCGTGCCTGGATTTGGACGGTGAGGTTGAACTATAGGTTCACAACATAGTCGGTACCGCATGCATGGAGTCTCATTGCATAATATATGTATGGCGTGTAATATGAATGGATGTATTCCAATATTACACGTGTGTTTGTGTTGGTATTGTTGTGTGGCCATTGAGTATGGTTTGAGATTATACATATGCTATATGTTACTGTTAAGTATGATGTTGAGTTGATACTGCTGTTATTGAGTATGTGGTCTGGTTAGGGTGATTTGATGCGTTATTTACTTAACATTACATAATGTTGTATAATGCTTGTTATATTGATTGAGGAACTCACCCTTACACTTATTTTTCAGGTAACGAGAAATGAGTTGAGTAGGAGCTAATTATTGGAGTCTAGTGTAGTCTCCGTATGGGTCGTGCTCTGATAGATGTAACATCGGGATGGGTTGTCCTAACTTGTTTTGAATGTTTTATTATTGGTTGAGAACCATTTTCCATGTAATGTTTTACATGATTGATGAAATTATATCCGCTGTGTTTTATGAAATTGTTTAAGTTTGAAATTAATAAAAGAGCATGACCTCTATATTGTTGAACGGTGTGAATATTTTGTGTGACACCCTTAAAGGGCATAATTACTCTGATTATGTTTTGATGTTTTAATTTACATTTGGGGTATTTTAGAAGGGTGTTACATTAGTGGTATCAGAGCATAGTCGGTCGTGTCGAGTCGTAATTATTCTGTTTCCCCTGTACGGGATAGGTGTTGTGTAACCCTATCAATACTTATTGTTTTGGTTTGTTGGGTTTTCAGAATAGAGATGGCTGGAAGAGGTAGAGATGATGCTGCAATTGCTGAGGCTCTGGGTATGCTAGCTGGAGTACTTGGAGGAAATCCGAATGTTGTGGGAATGGGAGCTGCTCGTCAGTTGAGTGAGTTCCAGAAGAACAATCCTCCAATGTTCAAAGGAGCCTACGATCCAGATGGTGCTCAGAAGTGGTTGAAGGAGATAGAGAGGATCTTTAGAGTAACTGAGTGTGCTGAGAATCAGAAGGTCAGGTTCGGTACACATATGCTGTCAGAAGAAGCTGATGATTGGTGGGTTGCTACCCGCACTGAGTTGGAAACTGCTGGAAATGCTGAGATTTCTTGGGCGGTGTTCAGAGAGAGATTCCTGAGGAAGTATTTTCCCGAGGATGTCAGAGGAAAGAAGGAGATAGAGTTTTTGGAATTGAAACAGGGTAACAGGTCTGTAACTGAGTATGCTGCTAAGTTCACAGAGCTGTCAAAGTATTATACTCCCTATAGTGAGGCTGCTGGAGAATTTTCTAAGTGTGTGAAGTTTGAGAACGGGTTGCGTCCCGAGATCAAGCAGGCGATTGGATATCAGAGGATTAGAGTGTTTTCTGATTTGGTTGACTGTTGCAGGATTTTTGAACAGGATTCCAAGGCCAGAGCTGAGAGCTATCAGCAGAGGGTTGATAGGAAAGGTAAGAATCAGATTGATCGTGGGAAACCGTATGCAGCTGGCAAGGGTTTTCAGAGGCAGAGTGGGATGAAGAGGCCTAGTGGGGGAGATTCTAGTGCTCCTGCTAAGTGTTACAGATGTGGTCAGGCTGGGCATCGTATCCATGAGTGTACCAGTAATGAGAAGAAGTGTTTTAAGTGTGGTAAGGGTGGTCATTTGGCTGCAGACTGCCGGTTGAAGACTGTGACTTGTTTCAACTGTGGAGAGTTGGGTCATATCAGTCCACAGTGTCCTAAGCCGAAGAAAGAAAATCAGTCAGGAGGCAAGGTTTTTGCTTTATCAGGTTCTGAGACTTTTGCAGATGATCGGTTGATCCGAGGTACGTGTTATATTAATGGCTTTCCTCTTGTAGCTATTATTGACACAGGTGCGACTCATTCTTTTATATCTTTGGATTGTGCTGTGAAACTTAAGTTAGAGATATCTGAGATGCTTGGAAGTATGGTGATTGATACTCCTGCGAAGGGTTCAGTGACTACTACTTCAGTTTGCTTGAGTTGTCCTTTGAGTATTTTTGGTAGAGATTTTGGGATAGACCTTGTGTGTCTTCCACTAGTGCAGATTGACGTTATCTTGGGTATGAACTGGTTGGTGTTTAACCGGGTTTCTATCAATTGTTTTGATAAGACTGTGATTTTTCCTGAGATTGAGGAAGGAAAGAGTTTATTTCTATCTGCAAGACAGGTGAATGAGGAAGTGGCAGATGGGGCAGAGTTGTTTATGCTGTTAGCGACTTTGGAGGCTAAAGATAAACTGGTGATTGGTGATCTAGCAGTGGTGTGTGATTTTCCTGATGTGTTTCCGGAAGAGGTGAATGAATTGCCACCAAAGCGTGAAGTTGAGTTTTCGATTGATTTGGTACCTGGTACTAGACCGATATCGATGGCTCCTTACCGTATGTCTGCTGTTGAGTTAGCTGAATTGAAAAGTCAGTTGGAAGATTTGTTGGATAAGAAGTTTATTCGTCCGAGTGTGTCACCGTGGGGTGCACCAGTGTTGTTGGTTAAGAAGAAAGAAGGTACTATGAGGTTGTGTGTGGACTACAGGCAACTGAATAAAGTGACGATCAAGAATCGGTATCCTTTGCCGAGGATTGATGATTTGATGGATCAGTTGGTTGGTGCGAGTGTGTTCAGCAAGATAGATTTGAGATCTGGGTATCATCAGATACGAGTAAAAACTGAAGATATTCAGAAGACTGCTTTCAGGACGAGGTATGGACATTATGAGTATTCTGTGATGCCTTTTGGTGTGACTAATGCGCCTGGAGTATTCATGGAGTACATGAATAGAATTTTCCATCCGTATCTAGATCAGTTCGTTGTGGTATTTATTGATGACATTTTGGTGTATTCGAAATCTGAAGAGGAGCATGCTGAGCATTTGAGAGTGGTTTTAGGAGTGCTGCGAGAAAAGAAGTTATTTGCTAAACTCTCTAAATGTGAATTTTGGTTAGAAGAGGTGAGTTTTCTTGGTCATGTGATTTCAAGAGGTGGTGTTGCTGTTGATCCTTCTAAGATAGAAGCGGTATCTAAGTGGGAAGCTCCGAAGTCTGTTACTGAGATTCGAAGTTTCCTTGGTTTGGCTGGTTATTATAGGAAGTTCATTAAGGGATTCTCTAAGTTGGCGTTACCGTTGACGATGTTGACTAGAAAGGGGCAAGCGTTTGTTTGGGATTCGAAATGTGAAGAAGGTTTTCAAGAATTAAAGAGAAGGTTGACTACTGCTCCTATTCTGATATTACCGAGTTCGTCGGAATTATTTGAGGTTTACTGTGATGCTTCATTGTTGGGTCTAGGTGGTGTGTTGATGCAGAATAAGCAGGTTATAGCTTATGCTTCGAGACAACTAAGGGTTCATGAGAGGAACTATCCGACACATGATTTAGAGTTGGCAGCTGTGGTATTTGTTCTGAAGTTGTGGAGGCATTATCTGTATGGGTCAAGATTTGAAGTTTTCAGTGACCATAAAAGTTTAAAGTATTTGTTTGATCAGAAAGAGCTGAATATGAGACAGAGGAGATGGTTAGAATTTCTGAAAGATTATGATTTTGGTTTGAATTACCATCCGGGTAAAGCAAACGTGGTGGCTGATGCATTGAGTCGGAAATCATTGCATATGTCTATGTTAATGGTTAAGGAATTGGATTTAATTGAGCAGTTTCGAGACTTGAGTTTGGTGTGTGAGAGTACTCACAATAGTGTTAAATTGGGAATGTTGAAGTTAACAAGTGGTATTTTGGATGAGATCAGAGAGGGTCAGAAGTCCGATGCACTTTTAGTTGATAAGTTGACTTTAGTGAATCAAGGTCAGGGTGGTGAATTCCGAGTTGATGAGAATGGTGTTTTGAGATTTGGTGATCGGGTGTGTATTCCGGATGTTACTGAGCTTAAGAAGAGTATTCTGGAAGAAGGACATCGTAGTGGTTTGAGTATTCATCCTGGAGCTACGAAGATGTATCATGATCTGAAGAAGTTATTTTGGTGGCCGGGAATGAAGAAAGAAATTGCGAGTTTTGTTTATTCTTGTTTGACTTGTCAGAAGTCAAAAATTGAGCATCAGAAGCCGTCTGGGCTAATGCAACCGTTGGCTATTCCAGAGTGGAAGTGGGATAGTATCAGTATGGATTTTGTTTCTGGTTTACCAAGGACAAATAAGAATTTTGAGGCTATTTGGGTGATTGTGGACAGATTAACAAAGTCGGCTCATTTCATTCCGATCAGAATGGATTATCCGTTAGAGAGATTAGCCGAGTTGTATATTGAGAAGATTGTAAGTTTGCATGGTATTCCGTCGAGTATTGTTTCGGACAGAGATCCTAGATTTACATCGAAGTTTTGGGAAGGTTTGCAGAGGGCTTTAGGAACTAAGTTGAGATTGAGTTCTGCATATCATCCGCAGACTGATGGTCAGACTGAGAGGACTATTCAGTCACTAGAGGATCTTTTGAGAGCTTGTGTTTTGGAAAAAGGAGGTGCTTGGGATTGTTATTTGCCTTTGATTGAGTTTACTTACAACAATAGTTTTCATTCGAGCATTGGTATGGCACCGTTTGAAGCTTTGTATGGTAGGAGATGTCGGACACCTTTGTGTTGGTATGAGTCCGGTGAGAGTGCTGTGGTTGGACCGGAGATTGTTCAACAAACTACAGAAAAGATTAAGATGATTCAGGATAAGATGAGAATTGCTCAGAGTCGTCAGAAGAGTTATCATGATAGGAGGAAGAAGTCACTTGAGTTCCAAGAGGGAGATCATGTGTTTCTTCGTGTCACTCCGATAACTGGTGTTGGTCGAGCTTTGAAGTCGAAGAAGTTGACGCCTCGTTTTATTGGTCCTTATCAGATTTTGGAGAGGATAGGAGAGGTAGCCTATCGTATCGCTTTACCGCCGTCGCTTGCGAATTTGCATGATGTTTTTCATGTGTCTCAGTTGAGGAGATACATTCATGATCCGTCGCATGTAGTCCAAGTAGATGATGTACAGGTGAGAGATAACCTGACTGTTGAAACATCACCTATGAGGATTGAGGATCGAGAGTTGAAGCAGTTGCGGGGTAAAGAGATTGCCTTGGTGAAGGTAGCTTGGGGAGGACCAGCAGGTGGCAATGTGACTTGGGAACTTGAGAGTCAGATGAAGGAGTCTTATCCGGAGTTGTTCGCTTGAGGTATGTTTTCGAGGACGAAAACTCTTTTAGTGGGGGAGAGTTGTAACACCCCGATAATAATATGTATTTATTTAAATTAAATTAATAATATGTTTATTAATTTAATTAGAATATTTGAATTATTATTATTATTTTGGAATAATAATTATTGGGATAATTATTTATTGGAATAATATATAAGTTGGAATTTAGAAAAATCCCATTTTTGGTAAAAAGGTGAATTTCACGTGAAAAGGGAAAAGAGGCAGAAAGGGCAAAAAGCCAGAGAACGAAGGTTGAAGGAAGGAGAAGCTTAGAGCTCGGAAGCTGCCGGATTAACTCAGGTAAGGGGGGTTTATCATCGGTTAAAGGGTATTATATGATAATATGTACTGGGTAGTAATAATCATTGTGTTACCTCTGATTGGATTGATGTATGCTGAAAATCTGTGAAATGTTGGAATGAACGAAATTGAATGATAATCGATGAAATTCGTAGGAATTAGATGTAGTAAGGTTAGCAATTTGAGAAGTTGAATGTATCTGAGTTGTAATTGATAAAACGAACGAAAGTGTATGAAAAATTGGATTGTGGAAGTGTAGATCTGAGAATTCGTAGCAGAGAAACCATGACAGACCTGGAATTGTGGTCTCTGGTCATACGCGTATGGCGCTAGGCAATACGCGTATGAGATGGGCTGGTACGCGTATGGCACTAGGCAATACGCGTATGGAATGGCTTGGAAGTGGGAGTTTTGGCGCTGGTACGCGCCATACGCGTGTGATACGCGTATCCCTGGATGTGGTACGCGTATGGTGTATGTCATACGCGTATGAGTGAAAGAGATGAGGTTTTGAACGTGTTTTGGTCTCTGGTGGTACGCGTATGGGAATGTGATACGCGTAGCATACGCGTATGGGCATGGGCGTTACGCGTACGGACTTTGGTCAGGTGTGGGCAATACGCGTATGGCATGGGCAATACGCGTATGGGCAGAATGGAGATTTTTCTGTGTTGTTGTTGTGCAGTTTTTGACTGTTTAGACTGAGTGATGTGACTTAGCTGAGATATGATGTTGTAGGGATCATTTCCCATTGTTTTGAGTAGCATAGGTATTAGTAGAGTGTGCTAATACTATGATTGAGTATATGGCATGATATGATATGCTTTCGTGATGAATGTGTTGATGATATGTGATGGTATGCATGATGCTGTGAATGTATCATTTATGTATGCATTGTGAATAGACTGTTTTGTGGCTTAGAGTGTGAGCTTGTGTCTATTCTTGAATTGTTGTTGATGTTGCATTTGCTAGGTGATTAGCTTGCACATTGTGGCCCATTTGGGGTGGTAGCTAATTCCCATGGTGAGGAATTAGTGAGTTAGTCATTATTGGACTGTTGTTGATTGTTTGCATGCTAGGTGATTAGCGTGCATTTCATGGCCCATTTGGGGTGGTAGCTAATTCCCATGGTGAGGAATTAGTGAGTGAGTCACTATGTCTCAAATGAGTGGGACTAGTGAGCTTGGTAGCCGTGCCTGGATTTGGACGGTGAGGTTGAACTATAGGTTCACAACATAGTCGGTACCGCATGCATGGAGTCTCATTGCATAATATATGTATGGCGTGTAATATGAATGGATGTATTCCAATATTACACGTGTGTTTGTGTTGGTATTGTTGTGTGGCCATTGAGTATGGTTTGAGATTATACATATGCTATATGTTACTGTTAAGTATGATGTTGAGTTGATACTGCTGTTATTGAGTATGTGGTCTGGTTAGGGTGATTTGATGCGTTATTTACTTAACATTACATAATGTTGTATAATGCTTGTTATATTGATTGAGGAACTCACCCTTACACTTATTTTTCAGGTAACGAGAAATGAGTTGAGTAGGAGCTAATTATTGGAGTCTAGTGTAGTCTCCGTATGGGTCGTGCTCTGATAGATGTAACATCGGGATGGGTTGTCCTAACTTGTTTTGAATGTTTTATTATTGGTTGAGAACCATTTTCCATGTAATGTTTTATATGATTGATGAAATTATATCCGCTGTGTTTTATGAAATTGTTTAAGTTTGAAATTAATAAAAGAGCATGACCTCTATATTGTTGAACGGTGTGAATATTTTGTGTGACACCCTTAAAGGGCATAATTACTCTGATTATGTTTTGATGTTTTAATTTACATTTGGGGTATTTTAGAAGGGTGTTACACCACCGATATCCCATATGCGATAAAGTGGAGGAGTCAAACTCTTGAGCAGTAGATGGAGATAGGAGAGGAACTAGAGGGATTGCAACATTCCAAAACTTAATAATTTTCATTATTTGAGAAGCATAACCTAGAGCAACATTCTTGGAGTTGTTGCGCACGAAAAATAGACGTTTTACAAAGTAATTTGCCCAATTTAAGGGAACCTTATTTTGCAGAATGTAGAGAAGGTGTATGCTTGCCCTGTCCAACCGAGAATGTCCACTGTTTGTTGGACGCAGAATGTGTGAGATAATCCAATGAAGAATACGTGGAGTTTTCTTAATCATACCAGACGTGACGTGTTCATCCTCACTCAGCGATCTGTCTATCTTTAAGATAGATGGAGTAAACTCCTTCATGTCAAATTCAGTATCAAAATGCAGGTCATGCCAGGACTTGAAGTTTAGCGACGGAGACGGAATTTGAAACACTGTTTCCCAATCAGTAGCTTCAAAAGTATATGTTCTGACACCGATAGAGCACCTAAACATATAGCCTCTACCAGATTGTAGGCCAGCATAAAAGGCTCGGATGAAATCCTCATGGTAGTCATCCTTTGTAGACAAAAATGACCCAAGTCTTTGTGCATGTAGGAGTTCAACCACATCATTTAGATGCAGATGAATAGCATCAGTTTTATCAAAGACATGGGGTTTCATAACTAACCTTGTCTTGAAGGAGTCCTCAAACTCATTTGCAATTGCAGGATGAAGCAAGTCTAAGGCATTTGGAGGAATGTCTGGTTGTTGCTGAGAAGTACCAACTGGTTCCTTTCCTTTGCCTTTTCCCTTTGCTCTAGCTGGAATGGTTCGTGGAGGCATTGTGATGAAAGGGTGAGGGAAAGTGGAATGAGTTTAGGGTTTTAGATTGAGTGATGAGGAGGGAGATTAGGGTTAGCCGCTGGTTTTGGGAGGTATGGGTACTGCTGATATGAAGTCTTGAGATAGGATATGATAAGTGTGGCTGATGTGTCGATCCATGAGAGAGAAAAAAATGCATTTAATTCAAATAGCATCAGTATGTGTCGATGCATATGGCCATGGATCGATCCATATCATGCATTTATGTTTTTAACAGGTCTATGTATCGATGCATGCGACGGATGGATCGATGCATCCTGAACCAGTTTTGAAAATTTTGAAATGCAGAAGATATGAATCGATGCATACATGTTTGGATCGATACATACTGATGCCAAACCAGATTTTAATGAATTTTTATGCAGTATGGATATGCATTATGAAGTATGTCATGGTAGTTATGCCCAAGTATGATTCATAAATCAGTTTCTTAATGTTCAAACAATATATGCAAAGAAATTTACATAGACGAGAGTAAGGAATTTTGTTCAACATACACATAGTTGTAAAAGACGTGTAGAAAGGAGTGATATTACCTCTGTTGGTGTAATCTTGTGACGTATACGTGATAACTAAAACAAATCTCATCAACCAAGGTGAGGCATAATATAAATAAGAACCAACATGCTTAGGACATCAATTGAGAAAGATCTAAGATCCCTAATTCACGACGAATGTTGAAGAACGGTTCCGTTGCCAAAGGTTTAGTGAATATATCAGCAAGCTGATTTTTGGAGTCAACATGCTCAAATACAACGTCTTCTTTTTCAACATGGTCGCGAAGAAAGTGATGTCTAATCTCTATGTGTTTAGTGCGTGAGTGTAAAACAGGGTTTTTAGTAAGGTTTATGGCACTAGTGTTGTCACATTTTATTGGAATACGTTTGAGTTAAATGTTAAAGTCTTGTAGTTGTTGCTTTAGCCAAAAAATCTGAGCGCAACAACTACCGGCTGCAACGTATTCAGCCTCTGCAGTTGACAAAGCCACAGATACCTGCTTTTTGCTATGCCAACTTACCAAGGAGTTTGAAAACAGGTGACATGTACCACTCGTGCTTTCCTATCTGATTTGCAGCCAGCAAAATCAGAATCGGAGTAACCCACTAAACTACAATCACTTCCTTTGGAATACCACAGCCCATATTTAGGTGTTCCATGAAGGTATCTAAATATGCGCTTAACAGCTTTTAGGTGTGATTCCTTAGGATTTGATTGATATCATGCACACATACAAACACTAAACATGATGTCAGGTCGAGAAGCAGAAAGATACAGAAGAGATCCAATCATACCTCTGAACTTTTTGACATCTACACACTTACCATGCTCATCCTTATCCAGATTTCCGTTGGTAGGCATAGGGGTGTCAATTGATTTTGAGTCATTCATTTCAAAGCGCTTGAGTAGTTCTCTGCAGTATTTTGTTTGACATACTGTTGTACCCTCATCAAGTTGCTTTATCTGCAGTCCTAGGAAGTAGTTCAACTCCCCCATGAGACTCATCTCAAATTCACCCTGCATAACCTTAGAAAATTCTTCGACCAAGTGTATGTTAGTTGAACCAAAAATTATATCGTCTACATAAACTTGAACTAAAAGGATGTGCTTTCCTTTGTGCTTAATAAAGAGAGTATTATCCACTTTACCTCTTGAATATCCATGATCAATTAGAAATTTGCTAAGCCTTTCATACCAAACCTGAGGGGCTTGTTTAAGACCATACAACGCTCGTTTTAATTTGTAAACATGATCTGGATTTTCATCATTCGCAAAACCAGGAGGTTGTGAAACATATACCTCTTCATTTATGACACCATTAAGAAAAGCACTCTTTACGTCCATTTGGTAAAGCTTAAAATCGTTGGAACACGCATAGGCAAGCAAGAGACGTATAGCTTCAAGGCGAGCAACTGGAGCATAAGTTTCCTCATAGTCTATGCCCTCCTCTTGGTTATACCCTTGTGCTACTAAACGTGCCTTGTTCCTAGTTATCACTCCGTTTTCATCAAGCTTATTTCTAAAAACCCATTTAGTACCTATGATATGATGATCTTGCGGACGAGGGACAAGTTCCTAAACGTCATTTCTTTTAAATTGATTAAGCTCTTCTTGCATGGCCATTAGCCAAAATTCATCAATCAAGGCCTCTTTGGCATTTTTAGGTTCTACTTGTGAAACAAAAGCGAAGTGAGAACAAAAATTACTTATCTTAGAACGGGTCATTACTCCCTTTGAAATTTCTCCCAAGATGTTGTCGATAGGATGGTCTTTTAAGGACTTCCAAGCTATTGGAAGATCATTCACTTCAGCTGTCTTTTCTTCCTCATCTTCTTCATGACTAGTATCTTCCTCCTTCTCATGGGCAGCTGTTTTGGACTGATCAGTTTCCTTAGCAGCTTGCTTGAGTATGTCTTCTGTAGATACACCTGTGTCATCAAAAGAAATACCTTTTCTGACATTTTTCGGATAAGACTCATCAAAAGAAACATGGACAGATTCTTCAACAGTAAGTAAACGCTTATTATACACTCTATATGCTTTACTTGATAGTGAGTATCCAAGAAAGATACCTTCATCGGCTTTTGCATCAAACTTCCTAATATTTTCCTTACCATTATTCAAAACAAAACATTTACATCCGAACACGTGAAGATATGACAAGTTTGGCTTTCTTCCTTTTAAAAGCTCATAAGGGGTTTTATTTAAAATGGGACAGATTGAGATCCTGTTTAAAACATAACAAGCTGTGCTAACTGCATCAGCCCAAAAGTATTTTGGTAATCCACCCTCATTTAGCATTGTTCTTGCCAGCTCCTCTAAAACACGATTTTTACGCTCCACAACGCCATTTTGTTGTGGAGTTCGAGGAGCTGAAAAGTTATGCTCAATACCATACTTGTCACAGTACTTATCAAAGTGATAGTTTTGAAATTCACCACCATGATCTCTACGGATGGTAACTATTTTGGAATTCATTTTGTTTTGGGACAGATTTGCAAAATTCTTAAAAGCAGAAAAAGTTTCATCTTTGCTATGAAGGAATATAGTCCAAGTAAATCTAGAATAGTCGTCAACAATTACAAAACCATAATAATTTCCACCTAAGCTCTTTGTCCTAGAAGGTCCAAAGAGATCCATATGGAGAAGCTCAAGGGGTCGAGAAGTTGAAATTATATTTTTTGATTTAAAGGAGACCCTTGTTTGCTTTCCCATTTGGCACGCGTCACATAGGTGGTCTTTTGAAAATTTTATTTTTGGAAGACCGACTACTAGATCCTTAGATACAACCTTATTAAGCAAATCGAAATTAACATGTGCTAAACGTCTATGCCAAAGCCAAGAATCATCATTCAAGGTAACTAGACATTTAGTACTTGTTAAAGATACATCAAAAAGGTCAAGCATATAGATGTTGTTTACTCTTACACCCTTAAACACAACGTTCTGTTCAGCATGTTCAATTATGCAACAAGTTTTTGTGAAGGAAACTTTATAGCCCATGTCACATAATTGACTTATGCTTAACAAATTGTGTTTAAGTCCCTCTACTAGATGGACATTAGAAATAGTAGTGGTGGAGGGATTACCTACACTACCTTTGCCGAGTATAGCTCCTTTGTTATTGTCTCCATAAGTGACATATCCCTTCTTCTTTGCCTTGAAGTCTATAAAAAGCGATATGTCACCGGTCATGTGCCTTGAGCAACCGCTGTCAAGAAACCACCTTCTATCTACGGAAGCAAGGCACTCATCCTACAATATCAAAAGAGAGAAGTTGGTACCCAATTTTCATTGGGTCCAAGTGGGTAAGTGCTAACATGGTTGCCTTTTGGCTTCCATTGATAAATACCTTTAGGAACAAGAAATCTCCTAAACTTGCATTTCTCAATGGTATGGCCAGCACGACAACAATAATGACATAAACCATGATGATGTGGTTGTTTATTCTTGTTCATTAAATCCTTTGGAATGAAAGAGTATTTTGCATATGGTGGATTTAACGACTTCTTAAACAACCTAAAGTCAACGACATAAGTAATTTTAGGTTGTAACGCCTTTTCTAATTTGACCTTGAGAGTGTTTACCTCTTTTTGCCAAATATGACAAGCGTCACAGTACCTAACTTTACTACATCCATCAATGTCAATATCTTTTGAATTTTCTGCAATACCAGCTTTTAACGCTTCTAAATCATTTTCAGCTTTGTATACTTTACCTTCCAGAAATGAAAAATTTTGTTTATCGGAAGATAGTCTTTTAAAAGCATCTACAACTTCGTTATGTAGTTTTTCAAAAGCTATTTTCAGTTCAGAAAAAGACATAGAAGAGAAATTATTGTAATAGGCTTGTTTTACCTTTTTGTCATTGCTTTTCTTCTTGTGGTAGGACAGATTTTTGGTGTGAGCCATAAGGCACAGATTTGCGGTTTCATCACTATCACTTGAGCTTTGTGTGCTTGATGAATCACTATCACTTTCCCAAGCAATGTAAGCTCTTCTTTGTTTGTTGTACCCTTTTGGTGAAGCTTTTCTTTGATCCTGATATTTCATAGGACAGTCTGTTTTGTAATGTCCAGATTTGCCACAATTAAAACAAGATCCTCTTCCTCTACTCTTCTTATTCTCTTCCTGTTTCGCATCTGTAGATTGCCTTCGAAACTTCATGAGGTTTTTGTCGGAATGCTTGACTCCATTCTTTCGAATGAATCTATTATATCTCCTTACAAACAGTCCCATTTCCTCATCATCCGAATCTTTGTCACTACTAGAATCATTTTCACTTTGCTCTTTTCGTGAGGACTTAGAGCTAGAGGCCACAAGAGATATTGGCTTCTTCTCTCCCTCTTTGTCTCTTTTCTTCTCCTTTTCCTTCTTACTTTTGTTCTCATATTTTTCAAGACTTTCCAATGCTTGCTGATGTTCTTCCAGCTTTCCAAACAGAGTTGTAATCGTAAGTCTCGTTAGATCGTTGGCTTCCTTAATTGCTGTTACTTTAGGTTGCCATTCCCTACTAAGACACCTGAGAATTTTATTAGTAGCAATTTCATTGGAAACAGGTTTTCCAAGTGCATTCAACCTATTTGTAAGATGAGTGATTCTCTTTTGCATGCCGGAGATAGATTCTCCTTGTTTCATGCGAAAGAGCTCAAACTCTTGATTTAGTGTGTTAATGCGGGACTGTTTTACTTCAGTAGTACCCTCATGGGCAACTTCTAAAGCATCCCACATATCTTTAGCTGTCCTGCAATGAGATACTCGATAATACTCATCAACACCAAGTGCTGAAATTAGCATATTTCGAGCTTTCCAATCACACGACCACTTTTTCTCATCTTTCTCATTCCAATCAGCTTCTGGTTTAGGAACTATGGCGCCAGCCGCATTTGTCATAGTAATTTGAAAAGGACCATTTTCAATGGCAGACCATACTAGCCTATCCACAAAATTTATATGAACTCGCATGCAGTCTTTCCAGTAGCCGTAATTTTCACCGTTGAAAATAGGCGCTCTATTATACGCCCCCTTTGGTTCAGAATCCATACTATTACAGGCAGCCACAGAGCACCAGCGAACCGGCGCTCTGATACCACTTGTTAGACGGTGTGGCTAGTGATCGAGAGGGGGGGGGGGGTGAATAGATCACCTCTTTTAAAATAAGCGGATTTAAAATTTTATCAGAGTTTTTAAACTTGGCGGAAAATTTCAGTCCCGAATCGACTTCCGTCTATTCTGAACCGCTACTAGAAAACCGGACACGCGAATGTAATGCTGGATTTGAATTAGAATGACAGAAAATATTAACACTAGAATCTTATTAAATTGAATGCACTTATCACTAAATCCTAATTCCAATGAATAAGACTCAGCTAACAGTTTTGTCAAACAGTTGGTGTGTATGTGATCAATGATGAACAACAGTGGGGTTTAGTTAAAGGAGTTTTCTTGCCACTGTTGTCTCTCAAAAAATACAGTCACAACACACTAACTGAAATTGCAAAACTGTTTGGAAACGTAAAGAGGAGTAAGGAAAAAATACGATACGCAGAGATTTGGTAAGGAAGTTCCCCACGTCGTCCTCGCGTGTGGGTACGTCTCCCTCTCAATTTCAAATGAAATTGAGAACTTTGATTATCAATTATGCCGAATTCGTTGATACAAGGTTCCGATACAAAAACAGAATTCTAAATTCCAAGAACTTCAATCTTCAATCTTCAACTCAGCTAGATCCTCGAAACCCCCTTCAATCTTCAACTCAGCTAGATCCTCGATCGTTCCACTGAAAACCTCAGCTAGATCCTTGATCGTACCACTGAACGTTATCTCGTTGATCCTTTAATCCAAAGAACAAGAATGATTATGTGTTGATGTTCTTGAAGAAAAGTGATTGAGAAGATGAAGAAGATGAATTCTCTTTCAGGTTTCTAACTGCTCAAAATAATTGCTGATCCACACTCCTTTGATTGGTGTTTCAACTGTTTTTCCCTCTCAGAATTCGTGCTTCTTTGATTGCTGTCACAACATTTCTTATATATGCAAAAACAGGAGCTGTTAGAACATAAAACAGACTTATGTATTGATACATGAGTGTATGCATCGATACACACTGTAAGATAAATGAGTTTTTGGGGAATTTAAGTAAGCATGGATCGATGCATAATTCGTATGTATTGATACATAGGACATTTCAACTAACATGGGTCGATGCATAATTCGCATGCATTGATACATAGGACATTTCAACTAATCATGGATCGATGCAAGGCTCGTATGGATCGATCCATAGAGCATTTTGCCTGTCCATGTATCGATACATGACTCGTATGGATCGATACATACTGAACAAAAGAATTTTGTGATTTACAACATACTGTATGGATCGATGCATAGGATTATGTGTTGATGCATACTAACACAAAATAGATTTTATAAGTTCTTTTAAGAGATGTATCAATGTAGGTCTTTATGTACAGTCATGTAACAATAGAATGGGATAAAAACACAAATGAATCATGTAAGGTAATGCACAGCCAACATTTGGATGATGATCACACAACTTGCTATCATTCAAAATTTATTCAAAGTAAAGAATTTTCTCACACAAATGAGAAAAGTGTCTTCATCAAAGTTGTAAATCTCTCAAAGACCTTAAAAATGGTCACCAATTTTGTGTCATTTGGATTTGAAACGATAGAGTTATGCATTTTTGAAGTTTGGAAAAATCACTTGATCAATGGTATAGGTCAAAAGTGACCTATAATGTAGCCTCATATCACATGTTCAAAGAAGTTGAATTAGCTCCCACTCAAAACATCAAAGTTGAATTAGACACATTGGATTTGATTGTGCAACTTGGAAATCTTTCATCTAATAAAAATTGAGCAAGTTATGGCCTTGTGAAGTTGACCTTCAAATTAGGGTTTAGACAAAATGACTTATAATGTTTCAACATAGAAAATGATTTTCCAAGGAAAAATAGCTCTAGGTCTCAACATGAAAGTTGTTTATAATGTCATTTAGAGTAACTTTGCTCTTGGAATAATTTTCATATGGTGAAAATTGTAGGAGATAGGGTCTAGAGAGACACAGTTTTGATCAGATGAATTCATCTGGCCAACCACCATCAACCAACTTGCTAATTTCCAATTCTCTTGACTATCTTGGCTCATGGTAGATCATATATGCATAATATGATGAAATTTGAAGTGTACCTTGAGAAATTTGATCAATTGGTGAGATAGCTTGTTGGAGAAGTTACTCAAGATACCCGGTCAAACTAGGGTTTCCAAGGCAAATCACCCTCAAACTCTTGAAGAAAACTTGATCAATATAACATGTAAAGATCATTGGGACTAATATATGATGTTTATAACCATCCTTGAATCAATTATTGGTTGTGCTCTTTGTTCTTGAGGGTCTCAAACCCTAGATGTGATCAATGAATCAATGAAATCATGCCCTTCCTGCAAAAGAGTTAGATAGATACAAAGACATATTTTTGGTATTTTGGTTAGTAAAATGATATAATACAAGTATGATATAATCACAAAGTGCTTGGTGATCTCTCCCAAAACAAACCCAATGAAAATGGGTAAGGAGGATGTCAAAGTATAATCCCAATGCTAATGCTTATGATGGAAATGCATGAGGGATCTTAGGGTCAAAATTGGGGTCTTACAGCTGCCCCTATTTAAGGACATTCTAACTGAGGAGGTGAAGGTTAAAATATTCGGCTCGACTCAGTAGAATGGGCTTAAATAACAACATATAGAAACAAATTTTGGTCCCTAAGAGACCTCATGATGCATATGATATGAATGCAAAAGTTAGATGTTTTGTGGGGAAATACTGCCACAAAGGAAAAAGAAATCAGAGAGACCAAAAGTCCACAAGAGTATAATGCATTACGTAAGGAAAACTCGCCGGGGAGACAGAGACTCTGGGGATAAAAGGGAGTTATGCGTAGGCCAGGCTACGACTTAAAATTACTGGGGGACTCGAGGAAATCCATAAAATGGAAAGACTCAGCCGGGGGAACAAGACATCTGCAGGAGATACGAATAAATCAAGATAAAACTGAAGTGTTTGGCTCGTGCAGGGGAAAACGATTTCACTAAGGAAATGCGCACTCAACTCAACTGGGGAAGAAATAAACTTTAACACAGGAGGAGCAGAAATCTATTATCTACTACCTGTTACTAGGTAAGGAGATAACAAAGATCTGACAGAGAGACCATCCGTCATCGGTTAGGATGAACATATCAAGGATGACTCGCTGAGGAAAAGCCAGAAGAATGTATTCATTACCGGTTACTAGGTAAGAATAACTTTGCAGGGGAAAACTGCAAGAAATAGGATTTACATCTACCAGTTATTGGGCAGAAGACCAAGGGTGAGAGTATCCATCATCGGTTAGGATGAACATATCAAGGATAAACTCGACAGGGAAGAAAATCCGTCATCGGTTAGGATGAACATATCAAGGATAGACTTTCCTGGGGATGTTCAGGAGGATACCCGTCATCGGTTAGGATGAACATATCAAGGATATACCAACTGATCAACAAGGGAGGAATTACATCTACTGAAATCTGGATAGAAAACCGTCGGAGAGAAAAATCCGTCACCGGTTAGGATGAACATATCAAGGATTAACTCTGCGAGGGGACACAACAGGATTTACAACTGCCGGTTATTGGGTAGAAGACCAATCAAAGAGAAAATTTGTCACCGGTCAAGATGAACATATCAAGGATAGACTCTGAAGAGGGGAAAGAGTAGGATTTACAACCACCGGTTACTGGGTAGAAGACCAACAAGGAGAAGAAAACCTATCATCGATTAAGATGAACATATCAAGGATTAACTCTCTGAGGAACAAAATAGGGATTACAACTACCTTTTTACTGGGTAGAATACCAAAGAAGAGAACATTTGTCACTGTTTAAAATGAACATATCAAGGATGGACTCACGCGGGGGAATAGATCCACTGAGGGATACTGCCGAGGAGAAAAAGAGTACTTTTATTGGGTATTGGGCAAGAAGTAACACACTGCAAGCTAAGAAGAATATTACCAGTTACTGGGTAATAGACTCTTAGGGGACCAAAATATCTATCTAGGTAAGAGCTAGAAAGAAAACGGTCAATCAGGACTCAAGCCATTTAGGGCATAACTCAAGGGGAGTAATTCCTTCCAGAAAATTTGCTGGAGAGGAAACTGAAATAATAAACATCCACGAGGAAACAAACTCAGTGGGGTAACGGAGAAAGGTTAAAGTCTTTTTGCTTAAGGGGCTGACACTCTACAATTGAAAGAGGACAGACACCAGATTTGGTATGGGGATAAGGTACCGCCATAACAGAGAATGAGAATCTCAAACAAATCAAGTATGGAGATCCAAGATATGCAAATTATGAATGTATATGTATATGTATATATGATGATCATGCTGACAAAACGATCACGAAGTATACAGAGATGTTGCAAAGAAATTGAACCACCGGTACAATCCTCAATCAATCCATAAATCATGGAGACAAACTGCTGGAGAACAGAGAGATCAACATCCCAAGGGCTTCAAACCCAGTTGGGGAAAGAGGAGATCTACTGAGGAGAACAATATCAACATTATGGGGAATTTTAGGTCAACACCGTAATAATGGGAGACAACCCTGCAGAGAAACAAACAAAACCTGCTCATGAACCAGGAGTAAACTCTAACGACGATTGGCGGGGACACCAAAACGATCTACTAGGGAAATATCAAATATCTCTGATGAAGATCTACCTGTTGAGGAAATACGAACTCCGTTGGGGAAGGCCGAAACTCTGACGGGGATGGAGAAAGAAACTCCAGTGGGATGTACAAACATCCTGGCGACTTCACTAGGGAAAACAATACGCCACAGAGTATCTGAATTAACCAACTTGGGTGGGGAAGAAGAAAGAAGCTCCATTGGGGAAGATAAACACTCTACCGGGGAACTGAATCTGCTAGCTGGGGATAACAGTATTCCATTGAGGAAATGAATCAACACTAATGTCTAGGGATATCTGAAGAGTTACTGCTTGATGAACCACAGATGCTTCGCATTCAAAAACTTGCTTTTCATTGAAATGTTGTTGATATTACTGTTACTTGCTTTGGAAAAGTTCTTGCTTTTACATTTTAAAGAAAAATTTATTTCGATCTAAAACTTTAATTTTAAAATGATCATAATAAAATTTAAAACTATTGGCTGAAGTAAATAAGAGTGGAAACAATTGGATAAAAGTTCAACTTTATTTAATAGGATGGTAGTCTGTAAATGACAAGACTCCATAGATTTTACAAAGTTGAAAGTGGTAATTTACATGGAAAAGGTTACGATGAATACAAATGATCCTTAATCCCTCTACCAAATTTTGATATCCACTATGCTCTTGACCGCTGGTGGAGATGAACCGATGTCAACCCTTGTGCTCAAACAAGTCTTCAAAAATCACTGAAGATCAGCAAAATGCAGTTACTTGCCATAATCCCTATTTTTTGCATAAGTTGCCCCAAGGTGGGGTACTCAACTTATCGGGAAATTCTTTTCTATTTTATGTCTCTAATTTTTGCCTGGATCGCCCTTTCGGGTTTTCAATCCACCGAGACGCTCATTTTTGCCTAAGCCTCCCTTTCGGGTTTTCAACTTAGCGAGTTGTTCCTTTCTTTTTTAGGCAAAGTATTTCTTGACTGCATCTGCGTTCACGGGACGAGTGAACTCTTCACCATCCATAGTTGTAAGAATCAATGCACTGCCTGAAAAGGCTTTCTTAACAACATATGGGCCTTCATAATTAGGAGTCCATTTTCCTCTAGAATCCGGTTTGAACGGCAAAATCTTCTTGAGCACAAGGTCTCCTTCTCTGAACACTCGAGGTTTGACCTTCTTATCAAAAGCTTTCTTCATTCTCTACTGATATAACTGACCATGACACATGGCAATCAATCTCTTCTCTTCAATCAAATTCAACTGGTCAAACCTGGTGTGACACCATTCAACTTCAGTCAACTTGGCTTCCATGAGCACACACAATGAAGGAATCTCAACCTCTATGGGGAGCACTGCTTCCATAGCATGTACAAGAGAGAAAGGGCTTGCCCCTGTTGAAGTGAGAACGAATGTGCGATACCCATGTAAAGCAAATGGGAGTATCTCATGCCAATCCTTATACGTGACAACTATCTTCTAGATAATATTCTTAATGTTCTTATTCGCAGCTTCAACAGCCCCATTCATCTTGGGTCTATAGGGAGAAGAATTATGATGTGCAATCTTGAAGTCCTTGCAAAGAGCTTCCACCATATTATTATTCAAGTTTGAGCCTTTATCAGTAATGATCTTACTTGGCACACCATAACGACATATAATCTGGTTCTTGATAAACCTTATAACAACTTGCTTGGTTACATTCGCATGCGATGCCCCTTCAACCCATTTTGTGAAGTAATCAATTGCCACTAAAATGAAACGATGTCCATTCGATGCTTTGGGCTCAATCATCCCAATCATATCAATTCCCCACATGGAGAAGGGCCATGGGGAGGAGATGACATTCAACAGTGTCGGAGGAACATGAATCTTATCAGCATATATTTGACACTTGTGGCATTTCTTCACAAACTTGCAACATCTTCTTCGCCATTGCATGTCCATTGGAATGAGTACCAAAGGAACCTTCATGCACTTCGGTCATTAACAAGTCTGCTTCGTGTCTATCCACGCATTTGAGCAAAACCATGTTGAAGTTTCTCTTGTACAGTATATCACCATTCAAGTAGAAATTGTTGGCTAATCTTCTCAAAGTCTTCTTATCTTTCAAAGATGCCCCAGACGGGTAAATCTGACTTTGGAGGAAACATTTGATGTTGTAGTACCATGGCTTCTCATCTTTGATTTCTTCAACAGCAGACACATGGGCTGGCCTATCAAGACGCATCACAGACAAGTTGGGAACTTCATTCCAATACTTCACTACAATCATTGATGCCAATGTTGCAAGAGCATCTGCCATCCGGTTTTCATCTTGAGGGATATGATGAAACTCAACCTTTGTAAAGAAAGTTGAAATCCTCCTCACATAATCTCTATATGGTATTAAACCGGGTTGATTCGTCTCCCATTCTCCTTTGATCTGATTCACAACCAAAGCCGAATCACCGAAGACATCCAAATACTTGATTATGAGATTCATGGCCTCTTCAAGCCCCATAATGCAAATTTATATTCTTCCATGTTTTTTGTACACTTGAAGGTCAACCTAGTTGAAAATGGAAAATGCGTGCCTTGAGGAGTAATAATCACTGCCCCAATGCCATTTCCATATTGATTAACAGCTCCATCAAATACCATGCCCCAACGTGAACCAGGTTCTGGCCCTTCTTCAAGCAATGGTTCATCACAATCTTTCATTTTCAAGTATAAAATCTCTTCATCAGGTAAATCATATTGCACTGACTAATAATATTCAATTGGTTGGTGGGCCAAGTGGTCAGCCAAGATACTACCTTTGATCGCTTTCTGAGATCGGTATTCAATATCGTACTCTGATAACAACATCTACCAACGGGAAATTCTCCCGGTTTAAGCAGGCTTCTCAAATATATACTTGATTGGATCCATTTTGGATATCAACCAAGTAGTATGATTCAACTTATACTGACGCAGACGCTTAGCAGCCCAAGCCAATGCCGAACAAGTCTTCTCAAGCATAGAATACCGAGTCTCACAATCGGTGAACTTCTTACTGAGGTAGTAAATTGAAAATTCTTTCTTCCCAGTCTCATCTTGATGACCAAGAACACAACCTATACTATCTTTTAGCACAGTCAAATACATGATCAACGGTCTTCCTTCAACAGGGGGAGACAAAGTCGGAGGTTCAAGCAGATATTCCTTGATACTGTCAAAAGCTTTCTGGCAGTCTTCGGTCCAATCACAAGACTGATCATTCCGAAGAAGCTTGAATATAGGCGCACATGTGGTAGTCATGTGGGAAATGAATTTGGAAATATAATTCAAGCGGACGAGAAAACCTCTGACTTGCTTCTCAGTTTTGGGCGCAGGCATTTCTCGTATTGCTTTGACCTTGGCAAGATCAACTTCAATACCCTTCTCACTGACAATAAAGCCCAACAACTTACCAGAACAAACACCAAAAGTACACTTATTGGGATTCAAGCGGAGTTTATACTTTCTCAAACGCAGGAATAGCTTCAATAAATGCTCAACATGTTCCTCTTCATCAATTGATTTAGCAATCATGTCATCGACATAAACTTCGATCTCTTTATGCATCATATCATGAAAAACAGTAGTCATTGCTCTCTGGTAAGTTGCACCAGCATTCTTTAGACCGAAAGGCATCACTCTATAACAGAATGTTCCCCAGGGTGTAATGAATGTGGTCTTCTCCGCATCTTTAGGCGCCTTCTTGATTTGATTATATCTGGAAAATCCATCCATAAACGAAAAGACTTTGAATTTAGCAGTATTGTCTACCAACATATCAATGTGTGGCAGAGGGAAATCATCTTTCGGTCTAGCTCTATTCAAATCTCTATAATCGACACACATGCGGACTTTTCCATCTTTCTTTGGCACAGGCACAATATTGGCCACCCATTGCGGATACTCAACAGTCACAAGGAAACCAACATCAATTTGCTTCTGAACTCCCTCTTTGATCTTCACTGCCATATAAGGATGCGTTCTTCTCAACTTCTGCTTAATTGGTGGGCATTCTGGCTTCAACGACAATCTATGCTCCACAATCTCAAAATCCAACCCTGGCATGTCTTGATAGGACCAAGCAAACACATCGGAATACTCTCGAAGAAGATCAATCAACCCCTTCTTAACATCTGGACACAGTTGAGACCCAATCTTGACTTCCTTCACATCATCCTCGGAACCCAAGTTGACTAGCTCAATCTGTTCTTTAAACGGCTGAATAATCTTTTCATCTTGCTCAAGAAGATGAGACAATTCCTCACTTACTTCTACATCACTTTCCTCCTCGGCCTCAAACACAGGAAATTCAAAATTTGGAGAAGGAGAAGGATCATTGTATTCAATGGGGTTAGGAACCAACCTGCATAATGATTTGATATTTTGATTTTAGAGAAGTGAATTTGTGACCAAATATTATACAGATGGACAATTATATTGTTTATTTATGTTTTTTGTGATTACCATTTTCAGAATAAAGCAAAAAGTAAAAACAAACATCAAAGATGTTGATGAATAAAATTAATTTTATTAATGATCAATTTAAAATTCCTAAACAATGTTCACTTCTCCCTTAGGCATAGAAGAAGGATTTTAAAATATAAAGCAATTACTTAGATCGATGAAAAATAATAGGAATATCAACAGCAGTCCAATTGTTGCATGTCTGTCCACGTGTCACAAAGTTGGTGCAGTCTTCCTCTTCATTGTCCTCTAGCACAGCAGCTAAGTGTTGTTCATTCCCATGAATGAACCCTCCGCTACGGAAGCTGAGTTGCATCTCTTTAGATCTAACGGTTGACGAGCCCTTCTGGAACCCCAAACCAGTTCTTCCCTTATTGTCGGAGACCTCTACCACACACCCCCACTGATCAATAGGACCTTCTTCAACAATTCTTTGCGCATCTTTCAGAGAGGACATAGGTGCCCCAACTCTCTTCTTGGAAGCAATAGATAAGGCTTGGAACAGAGTTCCAACCTCATCCTCAGCTTCCACATACGAGAAAGATGATAGATGGCTGACCAACAATGCCTTTTCTCCTCCAACAATTACCAGCTTGCCATTCTTGACAAATTTGAGCTTCTGATGCAGAGTGGAAGTAACATCCCATGCCTCATGAATCCATGGCCTTCACAACAAACAGTTGTAGGCCGGGTGAATATCCATTACCTGGAAAGTAATCTGAAAATCACTCGGACCTATCTTGACTGGAAGGTCCACTTCTCCAATAACTGTCTTGTGCGAGCCATCAAAGGCTTTGACAATTACTCCACTATACCTCATGGGAGCTCCTTGGTAAGATAACTTTGACAATGTTGACTTTGGAAGCCCATTGAGTGACAACCCAGTGTCAACTAGCACATTTGACAAAGCATCTTCTTTGCAATTCATCGAAATATGCAAAGCCAGATTGTGATTTCTTCCCTCCTCAGGGAGTTCTTCATCGCAAAAGCTCAAATTATTGCATGAAGTTATGTTAGCCACAATGTGATCAAACTGATCCACAGTAACATCCTGCTCCACATATGCCTGTTCAAGAACTCTCTGGAGTGCTTCTCTGTGCGCTTCAGAATTCAAAAGCAGAGACAACACGAAAATCTTTGAGGGGGTCTAGAGCAACTGCTCAACCACATTAAATTCACTTCTCTTGATCAGTCGGAGTACCTCATTATCATCAATGGCTTTCAAATTGTTGGATTCACCAGACTTATCCTTTGAACAACCAACAAGATCTACACTAGGCACCTCCGCCTTCTTACCAACAATTGTTTCTTCTTTATTCTCCGGGAACACCGGTCCAAAAACTCGACCACTGCGGGTCACCTTTGTTACATCTGCAATGCTCATCACTGAACTGGTCGTATGCAACAGGACCTCTTGACCATTTTCTAACATCGTAGCATTGTATTGATACAGTACAGCCTTATCAGATGCATACGGGACTGGGCCCGCTAACCGTGTTAACAACGACGAAATTGATCTATTGCTGACGCTCTTGCTGCTATCATACTGAATCACCAACCGCTCAGGCTGCTTGAAAATGGGCACTATGACATTGACATCGTCATCTACATGACGGGATTGAACAATCTGGATCATGCCTTCATCCATCAAACGCTGGATGTCCCTTTTCACCACAACACAACCCCTTGGGTTCACACTACAAATATCACAACCATCATGATCATGTTCACAGTCACTCACCAAACAGATATCTTTATGCATCTGCACCAAAGATCTTCGGATAAATCGGACATCAAAAACCTTGAATTCACTAGGACAGCCGTCCACCATATTCACTGAGGTGTTCCCATGAGCGGTCAAAGGATTAACTTTCACATTAGGCGCGCGATCTTCAAAAGACACCATGCCACTCTTCATAAGCTTTTGCACCTCGTACTTCAACGGGTAACAATTTTCGATATCATGCCCAGGTGCACCCTGGTGAAAAGCATAGTGAAGTTCGGGTTTATACCACCAAGAAAGTGGTTCTGGGATTTGCGGTGGGTTCCTTGGTTGAATCAAGTTTTTGAGAACCAGGGATGGATACAGTTCTGCATATGACATAGGAATAGGGTTAAAAGAGACCTTCTTCCTCTCAAAATTTTGTTGCTGGTGATTGTTGTTGGAATTATTGTTGTTGTAGGTGTTCGTTCTTTGTTGCGGTTGTTATTGTTAACGTTGATTCTGTTGATATTGATGTTGTTGTTGTTGAATTGGTGTTGTTTGCTGATTTGAAAATACTGGAATAATGGAAGATACTTGGTGATGATGATGTTGGCGGGGTGGTAGATTTCTTCTTGCTTGAGGCCTCCTTTGCCTCCCACTGGAAATTGCGTCGGTCTCATTATCCTTCCTCTTACTGAAACTACTCTCATACTTCTTACTCGTTGATGCCTCATCTTTTGACAATCGTCCTTCACGGACCCCCTCTTCAAGTCTCATCCCCATGTTTACCATTTCGGTAAAATCACTGGGGGCACTGGCGATCATGCGTTCATAGTAAAATGAAATCAGGGTTTTCAGAAATATTTTTGACATCTCTTTCTCCTCCAAAGGAGGGGTGATTTGGGCAACCAACTCCCTCCAACATTGGGCGTACTCCTTGAATGTCTCTTTATCTTTCTGAGACATGGACCTCAGCTAGTCCCTATCCGGCGCCATATCCACGTTGTACTTGTACTGTTTCACAAAAGCCTCACCTAGGTCATTGAAAGTGCGGATGCTTGCACTATCTAGCCCCATATACCAACGAAGTGCAGCACCTATCAGGCTATCCTGGAAGTAGTGAATTAGCAACTGATCATTATCTGTCTGGGTTGACATCTTGCGGGAATTCATCACAAGATGACTGAGCGGACATGAGTTCCCCTTGTATTTCTCAAAGTCAGGCACTTTGAATTTTACTGGGATTTTCACATTGGGCACTAAGCACAGTTCAGCAGCACTCTTCCCAAACAGATCTTTACCTCTCAGTGTTTTCAGTTCCTTGTGCAGCTCAAGGAATTGGTACTTCATTTCATCCATCTTCTCATAGACATCCGGTCCTTCAAATGGCTCAGAATGATAGATGGTATCCTCTACACGAGGCAAAGTGTGAACAACTGGAGGTGGCACAGACATGACCGGGCTAGATACCGACATGGAAGCAAATGTGGGAGCGAAACCTTCTAGCACAAAATTCGGAGGCATTCCCCACGGGAATCCGGCAGGCATGTTTAGTGCAAAGTGGGTGGTGGCAGAAGACACAGTGGAGGTAACCACTTCAGAAATGACAGTCCTCTCGGGAGGAGTTACAGGCGTTGGAGAAGCTTGGCTTTGGGCAGCAAGAACTGACTCCATAATGGCAGTCAGCCGGGCAATCTCCTCTTTCAAATCTCGGTTTTCTTGCTTAAGGTGCTCCATGATTCTTGGATGATTAGCTCTGGTGTTGTACCGATGAGTTAGCTTGGCTTCAGCACAGAAGAACACCAATCAGACACCTGGCAAAAACCTGCTTATACAAATGATGCATGAGATGCAATACTTGATTATTTTTATTTCCAAGGAACTTAATATATCATTTGCAAATATATATTAAATGGAAATTACAACAATTTGATATGACCAAAAAAATCTCTTTTTATTTATATAAATTGCAAGGATTACACTTAGTACAATTTCAGAAACCAAAGTAAAAGATACAAGAGAAAAGGAGACTAGTCCTCCTAAGGATCCCTAACAACAATGTCAAAAGATCTGGCTGAAGGCGCATACTTCCTTCAAATGCGATGAATCTCGGTCTCAAAAGAAGCCTTCATCTGAGTCTTCTCGAGGACAAGCTGGTCAACAATCTTCTTCCAAGCAACGGAAGACTGAGTCATGCTAGAAGACGAAACCTATGGCTCTCTCTGTCTCTTTGTCACTCGGTCTTCAAGTAGCTCAATCAGTGCATCTTTGTCCTTAGACTCCAATAGCAACTCTTCATGCTTATTGCTCAAAGCATGGAAACGCTCTTCCCACATATCCTTCTCTTGCTTCATCTTGATAAGCGCGTCTTTCAACTCCTCTACATCTTGGTTAGGGAGAGTTAATGGCTCAACCACAACCATAGACATAGGTCTCTCACATGGATAAGGCATCTTCAACTCCAAAGCTCTATTCTTCACCCAAAGAGTGTAAGCTTCCAAAGCTACACAATTGCACTGACCAAGCTCGGATCTTCCTTTCCCATGCACATTATGCCAAGCGTGCACAATCTTCTGCTTCAAATGTTGGGGATCTTTACCCTCTTGATAGAAAAGACCTTCTAACAAAGTGTTATTAGGCTTGTCTCTCAAGGGGAACCCAAGTTGACGACGAGCCAAAGCAGGGTTGTAGCTAATTCCTCCTTGTGTACCAATGAGAGGCACATTAGAGAATTCACCACAACTATCAATAATCTCCAAACTGCTTAAGGACGGATCATACCAAACTATATCATCATTAGTGAGAGACATAAGTCTCTGAGACAACCTTAGACATTGTTTGTTTTCCACAAAAGCAGGTATCTGAGGCAAGTGCGAAATAAACCACTTGTACAAAAGAGGAATACAACAGACAATAATTCCACCACCTTTAGAACTCCTTAGATGCAAATAGAAATACATATCACCCAACAAAGTAGGCACAGGATTCCCAATCAAGAAAAGTCTAATGGCGTTAACATCAACAAAAACGTCAATGTTAGGGAACAAAGCTAATCCATAGATGAGCAACACGAAGATAGCTTCAAAAGCATCCACACTAACATCTTGAGCAAAAGTGGCAGCTTCCTTGATGAGGAAAACAGATGGCAACCCAAATAACCCTCCTTTCTTCACCCAATGAGCCTCTATCTCAGACTTTTTCAAGTGAAGAGCTTCAGCAATAATACTAGACCGGGGAATCTCCTCCAATCCATTAAAAGGCACTCTACTAGAAACAGGTATCCCCAAAAGATGAGAATACTCCTCTAATGTAGGCACAAGCTGAAAATCTGGGAAAGTGAAACAATGGTAGAGAGGATCATAAAACTGCACCAATACACTCAAGAGTCCTTCAACTACATCAGCAGAAAACATGGACAGAAGCTTCCCATGATGTTGTTTGAAGTCCGAGGGATCTAATACAAAAGATGCTAGCTTCCTTAACTCTTTCAAGTCGGTACATCTGAAACTGTACTTCTTAGTGTTCCTTCGTCCATAATCCATGGTCTGAAAATATTTGCAAATGATACCTTAGTTCCTTGAAATTTTGTGTGATGAATGTTATGATGCGCATGAATGCATGAATGCAACAATCACAAATAAGGGATCACACACAAGGCAAACAAAGGTCAAAGGATGAATCAAGTCATTGTCAAGATCAATCATCCATTTCGGTGGATTATGGTTTGCACCTTATCAACACCCAAGGTCCATTGATATTGACAAGACTTGATTGGATCAACCAAGAATCAAGGGTTTATTGTAAGTCACGAGCATGGAGTCTGGGTAAGAACCATCCCAAAGGAGTGAACTAAGAATAAAAACATGTAGATCATGTTCTAAAAAAAGTTCCCAGAGTCTTAATTCCATCTATCGGATATTACAGGTTAAGATGACTGACTCATCGACCCATAATATTCTCAAGAGAAACTCGTCTGAGTGTAGTATCACGTAACAACTGTTATCAAGTCTACACCTGAACAATTTCCGCACTACGTCCTAAATAGGCCAAGATGGGTTAGGTGTTCTAAGGTCCTCAGCTTCTCAAACCCAATTAGAAATAGTAATGCCTAACCACAAATACTTGTGTGACATTTCCAAATCCAAAGGAGTCTCCACTGAGCAGATGGATCTCAAGCCAACTTGTTAAGGACTACTCCACACAAGTCGAACATGACTATACCATCTTCCTATCTTAATTGTACTCAAGTTCGGGTTAGAACTTATCTCACCACTCAGAGATCACCAAGCATAACAAGCAGATTATATCACACATACATATATACAAACATCACATATATACAAATATATTCACACAAAAAGTAGGCTAAACCCACTGGAGACTACTCCCCAGCAGAGTCGCCACTTAATTTTTGTAGCGGGAAATTCATGATCATTAAGCTATTGACAAGCTAGAGATCAATTAACAAGAGTCGCCACCGCGCTTTTATTGTTTCCAAGGGAAAAGAGGAAAAGTATGAACAAAACCCAATCAGTAAGAAATTTTCAAATAAAAACTAATAAAAGTCAGAGATCGCAGGTAAGGGGGTTGGTTACACAGAGGGAAGGTGTTAGCACCCAAAGTGTCTTAGGTACTCCTAGGGAGCCCTTTTTGTGTGTATATGTATTTTGTACAAAGTGATGTTTACAAACAAATAGAATGGGGGGATGAGAAAAGAATTCATTAATTATTTTTATGTTTGACAAGACCCTCGGTCTTGTGCCTACGTACCAACATATAAATGAGGGATCAAAACCTCGTAGTTCGTGCTATAAATTTCAAAATAAGTGTGTTGGTTTTAACAAAATTTAAGTTTGAAAGGCACAAAGGCCTAAAATGATTTGAATGGGTTAGTTCTTTTTGGCTTTTCGAAGGTTTAAGTCAAGTATAGTTAAGTTTATTTACAAGTTTGATTTAAGGAAATAGTTTGAAAATGCAATGGCATAAGGCCAAAGTTTAGAACAAAAGATAGTTCACACAAAGAAGGTTTTAAAAATGTAGGGAGAGATTTTGAAATTAAAGAAATAGGGAGGAAATGAAGAGACTATCCTATGTACAAAAATTAAAAGTTTAAAGTTGAAAAGATCTGACCAAATGGGTAGCAATCCAATAGACAATTATGTCAATAGAAACCCAGAATTCCCTTGGACTTTTTTAGAATCAAGCAAGACACAAATGCACAATTATACCAATCTTGAAGAGCAAAGGCATCAAATAAAGATAGTCTCATCCAAGCTTATCCACTTCATGATCTTCTTCAGAAATAACCCATGCAACAGATGAATTCCACAAGTCACAGGTTCAACATAACAGCTTAACAATGATCAATGTTGTAGGTGAACTAGAGAGATCTTGAATGATGTATCAAATGAATTTCAAATTGCAAGTACTTGGTTCTTCAAAAATTGGCATTGGCCAAGTCCATTAGCAAAGGAATGTTGCCTAAGTTCTAAGTCCAATTGGGCAAGATCGAACTAACAGTCCACTCAAAAGTATTTTTAGGGTTTTTGTTATTATTATGTACATTAATGGTCAAAGACAAAACAAGCAAACACAATAGCACAAAACAAAATATATCATACAATATGGTCCAAATGGACAAAGTGAAAATTACATAAACATAAACAATTAGAATGATATGTATAATGGAAAATAATATAAAATGCTAAAAGTAAATTGCATTAAAGTAAAGACTTGAAGTTAAAAAAGTTAATAGTTAGTAAGTTAGTAGTTAGTTTTGTTTTTGATTTCAAGACATTCTTTGGAGAACACTCAACCCACTTACCACAAGCATGGATCCTTGAACCAAAACATCTTCCAAAGGAAGGAAAGAAGGCCAAGTTTCCACGCAATACCATGGAAGAGGGGAGACTTACAATCTCACTAACTAGAATGCTTATGCCTTTTGGGTCACAAATTTAGCGCTATGTTAAGCAATCGTAATTGGACTTATGTACAAGTCACAACTATTTGAGGCCGGGCAATGGACTTTTTGTGTTAATGCATGTTGGAGACATAGTATTATGAACTATGCTCATTGAACATACCACACACAAAAATATGCAAAAGGTGTGGCCTAATCTCATCCATACTCGTGTTAATCTTTCAATCAACTAGCATTAGGATTTTGAGATGTCATTGGCCAATTGGAAATGAATGAATGAAGAAGAGGAATTAGATGAAGAGGGAAGGGGATGAATGAGATCACAAATTGGTCAAAGGAGGACTTTTACCAAATTAATATCATTCATTCATTTTGGGAGATGGGATGTACATTCCATCAATCCCCTAAATCCAATGATATTAACTTGACAAAGTCAAATCAACCTTGACAAGGCCCAACAACAAATAAGAAACTCAATTAAGTCAATACAAATGGTCAACACAATTAAAATGGCATTTATTCAATTAAAAATTGTAAAATAATGCATTAAATTTAAATATGTTTTGTCCAAATCCTAAAATCTCATCAAAACACCAAGTAAATGGCCATGAGATTTATCATAGGTCAAACAAGGTCAAAGGACATTGGAGAATTTTTTTATAATTTTTGGACACTTAAAATATTTCTAAACAATTAAAAACAAATGAAAAATCAATTAATTCATGAAAAATATTAATAATGATCCAAAAAATAATTTTAATTCAGAATATGAAAAAGAAAATTATTTGAACATTTTTGGTGAAAGTCCCATATTTTTTGGATCAATATTAAATTTATTATGAATTATTGAAGAAAATGGAATTAAAATAAAATTCAGAAAATCCAAAAATACTTGGACCATCAGATCTCCCTCATTAATTGAGGTGGCAGATCTGATGATCCAAAACGCGCGTTCCACATATGTCCAAGTCAACAGCGCTGTACGCATGGTATTCACAAGGAACGGTCAAGATTAAAATGTGGAAGATGGATCCCATGGTTCAGACTCAAGACACATCATCACCGGAGCCAGAGCTCCAGTTGTCTTCTCCGGTGAGCTTCACCGGACTGGTCATCATGAACCATCACCAAAAAAGAAAACAGGGACATGATCTTAAAGAAAAAACATCACTGAGCACGAATATGACCTCCAATTCCTCCAATTCCAAATATATTAAGAGATGTGTGGAATTGAAAAATGAGGTTCATGATCTGAGTTACTTCGATTTGGCCTCAAAGCAACTCAATCTTCTCGCCTACATTGGTAGGACTTCAGACAACTCAAGAATCAATGGAATTGAGCGACAATTTAAGAGAATCGAAGAGTTTAAAATTTCTATAAATTACCTTCAATGGAGGTCTGAACACGATGGATCTTGATCTGAATTGTGCTTGGCTTCACTTCACTTGCTTGTAAGAGAGGAATGGAAAGGTTCAGAAGCAATGGACTCTTGGAGAATTGAATTCCAAAATAGTGGAGATTCAAGCTCAAATTCAAATGAATTTATCAGGGTTATACTTTGAGAGTGAGGGGTTTTCAATGGAGATTCAACATTGGCGTAATGTGTGTGTGATTTTTGAGCAAACGCAGTTGTATATATAGCCAAATCCATGTGATATTTGCACACTCTTTTCAACCTTCCAAATTTGGCAAATGATGAAAGCATGGTGCATGGGCGCGCATAGGCTCATGAAATGATAGCTTGAAGCCAAAAATGAATGATCAGATGTGTTGAAGCAAGCTTGGAATACAAGGTAATTGAACATTGTTACTTGAAGTTGGATCCATGCCAAATGATATCAGTCTGTTTAAGCCATGCGCAACCTATGCATTTCAAGTCCAAAATGAATGAATTTGAGCTTTTTGGAAAGGTGAGACCAAGAGGAACAAGTTTAATGTTGAACACATTTTCATTTGGAGCTTGGAACTTGGATAAATTTGAGGTGGAAGTTTGGAAAAATTTGACATATCAAAATTTTTCTAAGTGTCAAGCCATATATCTCAATATTCCACCTTGCTTAACTTTTTATAGGAGATTCAAATGAGAAATGTGTATTCATAAAAGTTGTAGATCAATCAAATACCTTCAAAATGGTCACCAATTTCATGTAATTTGGATTTGAAATGATAGAGTTATGCATTTTTGAAGTTTGTAAAAATCACTTGATCAATGGTATAGGTCAAAAGTGACCTATAATGTAGCCTCATATCACATGTTCAAAGAAGTTGAATTATCTCCAACTCCAAACATAAAAGTTGAAGTAGACACATTGAATTTCATTGTGTAACTTGGAAATCTTTCATCTCATAAAAATTGAGCAAGTCATGGCCTTGGAAAGTTGACCTTCAAATTAGGGTTTAGACAAAATGACCTATAATGTTTCAACATAGAAAATGATTTTCCAAGCAAAACTAGCTCTAGGTCTCAACATTAAAGTTGTTTATGATGTCATTTAGAGTAACTTTTCTCTTGTAATCATTTTCATATGGTGAAAATTGTAGGAGATAGGGTCTAGAGAGACCCAGTTTTGATCAGATGAATTCATCTGGCCAACCACCATCAACCAATTTGCTAATTTTCAATTCTCTTGACTTTATTGGATCATGGTAGATCATATATGCATAATATGATGATATTTTAAGTGTCCCTTTAGAAATTTGATCAATTGGTGAGATAGCTTGTTGGAGAAGTTACTCAAGATACCCAGTCAAACTACGATTTCCAAGGCAAATCACCCTCAAACTCTTGAAGAAAACTTGACCAATATAACATGTAGAGATCATTGGGACTGATATATGATGTTTATAACCATCCTTGAATCAATTCTTGGTTGTGCTCTTTGTTCATGAGGGTCTCAAATCCTAGATGTGATCAATGAATCAATGAAATCATGTCATTCCTGCAAAAGAGTTAGATAGATACAAAGACATATTTTTGGTATTTTGGTTAGTAAAATGATATAATCCAAGTATGATATAATCACAAAGTGCTTGATGATCTCTCCAAAAACAAACCCAATGAAAAGGGGTAAGGAGGATGCCAAAGTATAATCCCAATACTAATGCTTATGATGGAAATGCATGAGGGATCTTAGGGTCAAAATTGGGGTCTTACAGACCCCACCCCTCATGATTTTCGGACTACTATTACTGGGAGGACTGATTACACCTCTAAAGGTGCAAAGACCTCCGGCATCCAGAACCCGTGCTTCCGTTATGCCCAAAAAGGTTTGGCGTATACTCTGCTTGGACGGGGTGATAGTACGGGCGTGGAAACTCAACGGGAGTTGTTCTTCCTATACTTTATGGCACATAATCAGTCCATCAATATTACTGCCTTTGAAGCTGATTACTTGGGGAGAGTTGGCCGGGCAGACTCCGGTGGTATTTCTGTTGAGGGCATGATTACCCAGATTGATGAACATTTTGGTTATCATGTCGTTTTGCTTGAAGAGACCCCGATGGCAAGTAAGAAAAGATTGATATGTTAGATCTTATTAAATAAGGTATGATTTCTATTGCACATGATTATTACTCTGTTATGATCCATAAAAGGTTTATCATTGCACTACCTAATCCTGACAGAGTAAGTATTGTTGATTATGCTAATTAGTTGTATGTGAGTGCTGACCCTGATGCAGAGGAAGGCTACGATGCTGAAAATGTGGTTGCAGGTGAACCGATGAATGAAGACAAGCAGCATCAGGAGTTGTCTGTACCCCCGCCCCAAGAGCCAACCCAATAGGGCGCCGGTCCATCCTCCATGAATCACGACCAGTGGGCATGGGTATAAGCTGAGCTCAATGACCTTAGAACTAAGCAATCAAGACAAGGAATCAAGCAGGCTCGGTAAGGGGCAGTGTTGGATGAAATGAACATGATGATGCATCAGTTAATGTTGCACTTTCCACCCTAGCCTCCTCAGTAGGGCACTATGAGTCACCCTCCTCTATCTTGGTCTAAAACATTGGAGTCAATGTTTAGTTCAAGCGTGGGGGAGGTTTAATTATACTTTTGGTTTTTATGTTCTTTTTGTTATTTCCCTTTTTCTGTACTATTTTATATTTGTTTGCCTGTATTGTTAGGTGTCATTTGCTGTAGGTATTTTAGGTTCTTGGTGTGTTTATGGTTAGGTGATGACCATTAGTGGTAATGGATGAAACGATCACTCCACTTACGGCTTCTTGTTGTTGAAAGATCTTCCCAAAAAGTGAATATTGATGAAGAAAAAGATCAGACACAACTGTCTCAAGCTCGACTAACATAGGTTCCCTATGCATTCCGAGTTGAGTAAGAAGTCGCACCATACTAGAGGCGTTGTGGATTCTGTCAAGTTGTACCTAACATGGTGAACGTATAAATAGCCAAACACATTTGTCATCATGAGCGATATTTAGGTATGTCTTTATCACTCTGAGTTTGCGTAAGTTCTCTTGGAATATCACTACATATATACACACACTGAGGCACATTGTTTGAGTAATAGCCCTGAGCCTTTCTAGCCATCCCTTTAATATTATCCCTTGTTAACCCCATTTGAGCCTATATCCTTTGTTTGTATATATCACCACATGAATGTAACATGTGGCTCAAACACTTCCTTACCCTATTCAAAGAAAATGTTATGTTCTATAAGCTATGTTAAATTCTAAGTTTGGGGTAACCCCATAAGTATCTGAAAGTAAGGTGGGTGCATAAAAAGATTAAGACAAACAACCATTGGAGAAAAAGAAACAAAAGAAAAGAGAAATTTGATGGAACAGAAAAGCACTCACCGAATGAGAAACACTCAGTTGGGTATAAAAAATCAAAAAAAAAAAATAACCGAGTAACATAACTGGAAATGATATTTAGAACAAACACAATGAAAAGAATAATGACATTGACTCTAAACCCAAACATTTATTTTTCCTTTTGTTTGTATTTACCCCACCGTAACCCAAGCCCTGTTACAACCCGAAAGACCTCAAAAAGTGTGTGTTATGTGTAGTTGATACGAAAGGAGAAACTATTCAAATTTATGAGTCGATATTGCATATTCTGAAATGTGAGCATAAACACTTTAACCCGAAGAGAATTAGTGAGAGTGTGATATAAGTTGATAGGTGAAGCAGCACGTCTATATGGAAGTGTAGTGGAAAATCAATTAGGAAAAGCAGTGTCAGGTGATTCTAGGGATTTTCGGGCTTGAGCAATTATCTCAGTTTTTGGGCTGGAAAATCACCCAGGCGTTAATTATCTCAGTTTTTGGGCTTTTATCCTGGCTTGAGCAATAGGGGTGTTCTGGGGATTTCCAACCAATGTTAAGGGATTTTCACTATTTGAGAAGAGTTTCTACGAGAGAAGAAAGACACTTTTTTGGGCGAGGAGAAAACAGAGCATGAATAATTGCCAGATGATCGAGAATTACAGAGATCAAGGAATTCGGAGACCGAAAGATTTTCATGAGAGGAAGCAATTGAAGATCCAAGTCATCCAATTACTTGTATTGTCTCATTGTTATCTCGAATCTGTTTTGAACAATATGAGTAGCTAAACCCCTCAATGCTAAGGGGTGTACCGGATTTATATTTGTAATGACGTTGAGTTTGCTATTGCATTGACAATATTGTTTTTCATAATTACAGTAATCTTTTGATGTGTTTAATGCTTTCTCTTTCGGAACAATTGAGATTGTTGTATGGTTATCAATTAGGTTGGATCACCATTGATGAGGTTTTCATAAGATTACTCTATAATAGATATCACTAGGACTAGGGATACCCTGTATGAACTAGAGGATTCTTGATATAATAACGCTTAATTTCACCAGTAATTTTCTATGGACATAGAAATTAGGGTTGAATGATTAAATGTTTTCTCACCAATGCCTTAGAAGAAAATACCCTGGAGAACTGGTAGTAAGTAATTGATATTTGTTGATGCAATAATGACTCAGAGTTGTTACAGGGACAAATTATACATCTTCCCTGGCATGTCCCTTTTTACTTAAACCCCTTATTTTACAGTATTCTTTATTTTATTTTCCCTTTTTTATAAGATTGAATCTAAAACCCCAACACTATTTTTTGTTTAATTGAACAACTATTTGAACTCGATATCATCACACAGTCCTTGAGATCAACATTTGGGGAAGTTCCCCTTTATTACTACAAAAGGAAAAATAGTACACTTGCTATTTTTCCGATCATTATGCATACCATTCTCAGAGAAATTTCTCACCTTTTACCATTTACCTGAAAACTAAAAATAACATTTTTGCATACATTCATACATTCACGCATCTTATTCTAAAACCAAGATTTCCATACCATCTCTTTCACATCATCTAGAAAAAATGAAGACTCTTCGGCAAAAATATTTTACTCGAGCTAATATTCAGAAGATAATGGTGGAAATTGAACAACAGAACCATACTTGCAAGGAGAACTTGGGTCAGGTCCAAGGAAATATCGATATGATTCTTGAACTCCTTCGCACTTATAAGGATAACACTCCAACTGCTATTGAAACTTTGACTGAAATTGAAGTGGATGCTTAGCCTATACCTAACCAGCCAGGATCTCTGCTTGGGCCTAGTAGAAGTGCCATTATCCATCCCTAGGGTATGCCATATAACTGTACTCCATAGATTACCAGTGGTGGATCTTTTCTTCTTAATCAGTCGGGGGCCTCAACCTCAGGTTAATGGGAATATTATCACTCATCCTTGGGGAATGTCTCATAATTTTTCTCTACCGGTGATTGATCTTGACAATAATGAAGCTCCTCAAGATCAACCTCAACAAAATTATGTACCTATGGCTGGTGAAGCACCAGTTGGGACATAAAATTAGTACATGGATCCTCCTATCAACTTCCAAATTCCTCTACAGCACATCCAGCCTGGTATACAATATCCTCACGTAGGCGTTCAACCTGCTCATCTTGGGGACCCATATGCTAATACAGGTCCATGATATGCCTACTATGAGGCACAATATGCTTAGTTTGCTAATCATAGGGCACAATATGCTCAATTTTCTAATCTTGGGGCACAATTTTCCAATCCTCAAAGTATTCAGTATGCTAATCAGAACTTCCCATATGCTAATTTGAACAAGCCTTCTGGTGATTACTAGTTATTGGAGGAACGAATCAGGGACATAGAAGGATTCTCATCCCATGGAATGGATGCCAAAGAGTTGTGTTTGGTACCAATGTTGTGTTGCCTCAGAAATCCAAGGCTCCTAAATTTCATAAATACAAGGGCATGAGTTGTCCAAAAAGCCATATAACCATGTACCTATAACCATGTACTGCAGAAAAATGGCCTTTTATATTAACAATGACACTTTGCTGATCCATTGCTTCCAAGATAGCTTGTTTGGAGTGTCTCTGGATTGGTATATGGGGTTGGAATGAATCAAGATCTGGACCTGGAAAGATCTTTTTGATTCTTTCGTAGAGTAGTATAAATACAACCTCAATATGGCACCAACTAGACTACAATTGCAAAACCAAGCTCAGAGAAATAACGAATCCTTCAAAGAATATGCACAATGTTGGAGGGAGATGGAAGCTCAAGTTCAACCATATTTATCTGAGTCTGAACTCATAAACATTTTTATGAATACACTCTAGGGTTCGTATTTTAAGAAGATGGTTGGCAACATGTTATCTAACTTCTCAGACTTGGTCACGATCGGTGAATGCATTGAGAATAGGCTAAAAAAAGGTAAGATTCCAGGTGCTACTGCTAGTAATCAAGCAGGATCTAAGAAGCTTCAAAGCAAATTTATCAAAAAGAAAGAGGGAGATACTGGTGTTTTGATAACCAATGTTCATCTCCGATGACAGGCAATCGTGGCTCCCGTGTCGTACTATCTGTTCTCGTACATCGCTGCAGCATAGTATCAACAACCTTTGATTCAATAACAAGCATCATCAGGGTATCAACAATGTACTCCTGCTCATACTCCACAGAATCAATAGCCTGTACAGAATAATAAAAACCAGGAGCAAGGTTAGAATAGACAATGGAACAACAGTCAAGAGAGGAAACATCCACACTTTGATAAAACCATAGTGTCTTACACTCACTTATTAAACGCTTCTCTGGTATTGTTGAACCTTTTCTTCAGAAGGCTCCTCCAACACTTCTTTTTCCTGCACCAGAAGTGATTCCTCCTCCTCAAGAAACTCAATCTGAACAACTGACTCTTGCTATTCTTAAAAAGACTTTTGATATTGGTAGTGTATATGGAGCAGCAAAGACTCTGGCTTCTGAAGAAGTCATTCTAAATACTTTAGAAGAGCTTAAGGCTGAGAATGTTGTTTTCATATAAAGGTTAGATAAGCAGGATGAGATGTTCAAGGCACAAGCTGGAGCAAACAACAAGATTGAAGGGATGATTCATGTTATATTATCTAGACTGCCACCCTCTTCTTAAACCTTACTTTTTTTTTAAAATTGTTACTTTCTTAGGTTCTAAGTTTTTCTTTTCATTTCTGATTATGTACCTTGCATTTTTCAATGAAATGAATTTCTAATTTCGTTTTTACTTTGTCTATTCCTTTCTTTTTGATTGATGACAAGGAGGGATAAGAGTGATAAGATTTTAATATACCTATTTCTGATTCTGACACCCAAACATTTGTCTTTAATATTCTTATTTTTTACTCTAATTAACTATTCTGGGAACTTTGAATAAGTTCATCATGCTTCCAGTAAACCAGGCTTTTCAGGAGTTAAGATTTTCCTTCAAAATACATTAACCAAGTTGATTCGAGTTCAAGTTAACCTTGTGTATACAAGTTCTGAACCATGTGTATATAAGCTCTGATAATAATCAGGTATATACAAGTTCTGAAAAATCAAGCTCTAATACAAGGCTATTAACCAGACTTTCTGATACTCAAGCAAAGTCAATTCTGAATTGAAATACTTCTGTAACCAGGCTTCTGCGTTATGGGAAGTTATTTCTCTCATACTGAATGAGATATAAGATTATTTTAAGTCTTAAGCTTAGGGGGAGCTTGCAAACCTAACTCTGAAATTCTAAGCTGAAAAATAATTTTAATAGTATAAAATCCAGGGGAGCTTACAAACCTCACTATGATATTTTTATGTGATTTAAACCTAGTAAAAAATTGTTCATCAAAATACATGGTTTTCTTATCATAAAAAAGGGCGAGATTGTAAGAACAAGATTTGGTTTTGCATTTGGACTTTAGTTTTGATGATAACAATACATTGCTTCTTAGAGAACAATTTTGTACCCTAATGGTTTTGTCTAGTGTGTAGATTTTTCTAACAGGTTCTGACTATGAAGATTTGGCTAGTGACATCATAAAATTCTGGACTCAACATACTTTGACTCTGAAGAGATACAAAAGTGTGCTTTACAAGATTATGTCAAGTTCTAGGACGCTCTTAGATAATGGTTCTGGTGAAATTTTATGATAAAGCTTCTGACTGTGACTCTGATAGAAGAGCCTATGAAAATTTGTCAAGCTCTCAAGATTTTGCGTTCTCAAGCTCTGAAGACTCTGAAAACCAAGTTCATAGACTCTAAAGACCAGGTTCTGAGGAATTGTGACAGGACTCTGAAGACCAAGGTTTTGAAATTTCTCTCAATTATATTCTTGATCCTTTTAAACATGCTTCAACAACATTCATTCAAAATCCTATGAATATTAGAAGATAAGATCAAAAGGTTTTGCGTAAGGAAAATAGTACCCAATACAAGATCAAATATTCCTTCCACTAGGTTGCTTTTGTGGGCTAAGGACTATACTACTGTATCATTTTTCCTCCCATTTTGCAAACAGTTATGCAAGGATACAACTGCATTTTGATATTCTAATTCTACCCTCCAACAAATCTTTTCATTGCATATATAAAGGAGACTTCAAAGAATGAACAAGCTTCTAATTCATGGGGCTATACAATTCATCATTTACGTGAACAATATTATTGTGTATATAGAAAAGAAAACACACATAAAGCTTTTGTTCGTTATTATGTGTAAATACTTTGTACTGAAATTTGTATAATCTGCTTTCTTAGAAGCAATCTTGTAAACACATTTCTTGTAATCTCATTAATTGAGTTTGTATTCCTTAACTGACTATGGTATATCCAACATTACTCAAGAAGACATTGACGGTTAGTCTGTGTGTGTCTGTAATCAATTGATTATAGTGAATTAAGTCCTTGTGTATAAGGCGAAATCACCTTGGCGGGTGGACTGGAGTAACTTAGTTAATAGTGAACCAGGATAAAAATAATTATGTTCTTTTATTTTTGTTCTTGTTCTATCTTTGAGTGTTTTGGGAACGATTTTTTTATCTTGGAAACCCAATTCAAACCCTTCATTTTTTGTGTTTCTTGCCACCTTCGATCTAAAGGCGTGCAAGACGTTGTGGGGAATTGATTGCTTTGGTCAGACGTACAAAGCATCTCCTACGATACCTCAGGAATCTAGAGGCACTCTTGGCACTAAGGGGATTTAATTACTTTGGTATGACATACAAAGCGTCTCCGACATCACCCATGGAATCTGGAGGTGCGCCTGATGAAGACAGATTTGATTGTTTTGGTCAGATGATGACACTCTATCATTTTGCAATATTTATGAGTACGTTCAATGTAATAAAGTTATTTTTTAGGAAAATATGAGCTAAAGTTAAGAAGAAATAGGAAGAAATTGAAGAAGTTGAATAAACAAATCAAAACCAAGAAATCATGAATAAATTGTAAAGAAGCAAACATTTTCAGCACAATTTACATCATGATGTGTATCCACTAATTTGATCATGTCTAGAGTTTGGTAACTTAGATTGAGATGGGTTTTTTTCAAAATAAAGATTAAAAAGAGATCTAGCCCATGGAATTCTCGTTGTTGCGATACCACTATCATGGTCGCGATGGTACCCGATTTTGAATCGTTTTAGCAGCCTTAAAAAGAAAAGTGAATTACCTTTGCAAGGGTTCCGTATTTGATAATAAAGAGTGACAACAAGGAGTTCTACAATAATGTGTTTTTAGAGTTTTCTATTCATTAGAGTCATATTTCTTCATTGAATTTCATGTACTCTTAATCAAAACTCACGGTAATGACTTATATCACTATGAGTAGTTAGATTTCTTTTGATTAGGTCTTAGAAGATAAACTTGATTTTACTTTGTTGGATAATATAACTTCTATTCAATTACTTTTATTCTTAATCCTCTTTGGGTGTTGACGCGTACAAAGTGAATTTAGATGAGTAGGGATTATTGACCGTAAGTCTACCGATCAGAAATCACATAATTGTTTAACTTATTAATTAACTAGGAATATGTATTTATAATTTGTGGCTATAGAATTAACACACATAAATCACTTAGTTTTACTTCGAATTCGCCTAAGGAATTCGGGGATTGCAGTCTAAATTAGTATGTTGTACGCCAAAAAATTGGGTATAGTGGTATTGTTAATTCGCCGTAAAATTATAAAGTCAATTTGATTCAAATAATGTATAATAATCAGTATCATACCCCAAAATTTGTCCTCCCCTTTTCATTTTTCATCCAACTTATGACTTGAAATTCATCTGCATTCATTCATGTGTATCATGCATTCATATTAACACCTTCTCATAAGCATCATAGATTCGAAACTTGTGAATAATAAAAAAATCAATTTTGCTTGAGGCTTGTGACAGTTTCTCATCATTGGGGAAAAACCTTGACTCCTTGATCTTTGATCTTTGGTTCTAGGAGACATCTTAACATTCATTATGACATCAAAACCCTAATGCTTGGTTTTTTTTCCTCTGGGATCTTGTGATCAACTTTTGAGCATTGCCTTGGTCCTAAAACCCTAATCTAGAATGCTTGGTACTTGGATTCCCTTGTTATTTGACTTTTGACCTTGTAATTGATTGAAACCCTAGCTCATGGGGAGAAGGTTCTTGACCATATTGTCATACATCTTGTCACCTAACCTGCATCCATTCATATGGTGTTCTGAAGCTTTTAAGTTTTTATTCATGGTCTTTGAATCCATTCACATGGTGTTATCAAGATCATCAGCCCGCGATCATTTTTTTGAGTCATTACAATTCATATAAAATCCATTAAAATGTCATTTTCATTCACATTTTATTCATGTACATAAAAAGTTGAATTTTTGGCCAAATTAGTTACAATTGACTTTTGGTCAACCAGTTGACCAAAGTCAAGTGACTTTTCCTTGACCCCTAAAACCTATTTCCATTCATTCTCCCATGTTCCATCTTTAAAATCCTTATTTCATTGGTTTTTCATGCCTAAGGGACTTGGTCAGTTTCTCGGTCAATTTCTTGGTCAGACCACCATTTGGACCAAGAAACCAGGTCCATGACCAGGTCCATTTCTTGGTCAAACCATCATCTAGACCAAGGAATCAGGTCCATGACCAAGTTCATTTCTTGGTCAGACCAGGTCATGAACCACCAAACGGACCAACCAGACCAACATTTGAACCTAATCCAATTTTCATGTTTTTAAGCCATTTTCTTTTTCAAGTCATCATGATCATTAAACTTTTAAATTTCATAATTCAAATGGCTAATTTCATTTTCATTAAACCATAAACAAACTTTTCCAACATTTCAAGTCACATTACATTTCAATGAATTTGCAATTCAAATTACATTTCAATGCATATTCCAATTTTACATTTTTACATTCAAATTTCAACATACATTTTCCATTCCAAATCTCAAACCAAAATTACATAAAACCATATTTTTGCAAATCCCATTACCATTTTTCAATTACAACCATTCCATATTTTCCAACTGATCTTTCTCACTGGTTGTGTTGATCAAAGTTTACTTTCATCAACAAAATCCTTTGCACTGTGCTCAATTCCCAAAGCCTATTCAAGTGATCAAAAGACCATTGCTCACTTGATAGGGTAAGTCCTATGTGTTCAAGTTGTACTGGACCTCGGGATCTTAAGACCTCAAGATTCAAATCCAAGTTCAAGACTTCAAAGTCAGTACAAGGCATTCACATTGCAGACAAACTAGACTGCAGTTTAAGCACAACAAAGGTGTATCAACACTTGTCAATCATGATTCAAGTTGTCTTCCATGAGCCTTAAGCAATAGAGAAGGGGTGAGAATGTAGAATTCTTATGCTCATTCTGAATATCTTTGGGTATGGGATGAATGACCCAGTTGCTCATCGTATTCACCTATACTTATAGACTTTAGCACAATTTGAATCAAATGAATGTCAAGTATTTTCCCACAACAAGCAACACTGCATCATCAAGGTCAACAATCAGGATCTTATATTTACACTTGTCAATCATGACTCAAGTTTTATGCCATGGGCCTTAAGTAACGAAGAATGATGGGAGGGAACATTCCTTAACTTGTTTGGAATATCCTTGGGTACATGACGAATGACCCAACTGCTTAAAGTATTCGCCTTCATTCATAGACTTTAGTGCAATTCGAATCATATAATTGACAAGTTTTCTTCATGAAAACATATTAATCATTCAACACTATAACAGTGTAACACCATTGCTTCATAAATCACTCTTTCCTCTTTGGATCACTTATCATACTCTCCTTAACATTTAGACATCCTTTGGATTAATTCCCATGTGGTCAAATTTCTGAATCTCAATCAGTCAATCATTCATTATTTGCCTTATCAATCCTCTTATGCTTTGTCAAATCCAATCATTGTTTGCCTTATCAACACTCTTGTGCTTTGACAAACCCTATTCATTTGTTATGAGCCTTATCAGTCCTCTTGTGCTTAGGCCCACTCTCTTATTCATTGTTTGTCTTTTAATATCTCTTATGCTTAGACAAACCCCTTTGAGCTCTTTTACCTTGTAAACCCTCTCGTGCGTTGGAAAATCATATCTTATTCATTGTTTGTCTTTTAAGACCTCTTGTGCTTAGACAAAACCCTTTGAGCTCTTTTGTCTTATAAACCTTCTCGTGTGTTGGCAAATCATCTCTTATTAATTGTTTGTCTTTTAAGACCTTTTGTGCTTAGACAAACCCCTTTGAGCTCTTTTGCCTTGTAAACCCTCTCGTGTGTTGGCAAATTATCTCTTATTCATTGTTCATCTTATAAGTCCTTTTGTGCTTAGACAAACCCCGTTGACTTCTTTCGCCTTGTAAACCCTCTCGTTTGTTGGCAAATTATCTCTTATTCATTATTTTTCTTATAAGTCCTCTTGTGCCTAGACAAACCCCTTTGAGCTCCTTTGCCTTGTAAACCCTCTCGTGTGTTGGCAAATTCTCTCTTATTCATTATTCGTCTTATAAGACCACTCGTGCTTAGACGAATCCATGTTGCCTTGTAAACCCTCTCATGTTTAGGACAATCATCTCTCTTTTATCACTTTGGCTATATACCACTCATTAGTTAATGCTATGCTCCTGTTATTCAAGCATTTTTTCTTCACCTCGTTGCAAACTAATCAAATCTCTCTCTTTCTTTGTTTCACATTAGTTCCACGAACTACGGAGCTCTTACTTTCTCATTTCATGATGAGAATATATAGGCACAAGGCTTCGAACCCTTGACGAGCATCCTAATTATTGATTCCTCTTTCACCATACTAATTATTTCTTCTGCCTTAGGGCATCATCCATATATTTCATGATCCATTATCATTTATCTTCAATCATTAAATTGTTCATCTTAATGACATATTTTCTCTCTTTGAAACCAAATACCGTATCTCTTTGGAATCCCATATATACCCTTTTAGGAAAATTGTCCATATCTGTACCAATAGTTGTTTGTCTTATTGTCAAACATTTAATTCTCTTTGTTTTCATCCCCACCATGTATCAGTTCATGCCTTGGACCCACCATGCATTGGTTCATGCCACATTTACTCTTAGGCTCAACTACCATTTCCTTTATGGATTCCCACAATACCATTATCTTTTGGTTTAAAATTATACCTTTTATCACTCTTACCAAATCTTTCAGTCCTTTCCTTATTAATTATCTCTCTATCATTCCATTCATTTTCCATTATTCACTATTCACTACCTTCATTCAATATCTTATACCAATCATTCACTCCATGTAATATACTCTCTCTTTGAGCCAAATACACTATTTCTTTGAGCTTCATCATGTGTATGCCTTTGAACCGAGAGATGTTTTTCTTGATGCCAAACACTTAATTACCTTTGTTTTCATCCCCGCCATATAGTGGTTGATGCTTTGGACCCACCACATATTGGTACATGCCACCCTTACTCTTAGGTTAAAACTTCATCCCTTCATGGGTTCAGACCATATTATTATTTAGTTCAAACCATATCTTGAATCACTCTTCTTTCATCTCCCACAATTAGTTCTATGAACTACGAAGCTTTGAATTCCTTATTGCATTATAAGGATACGTAAGCATGAGGGCCCTAATCCTCTTCGAGCACTCTATCTATTCCATTCTTTTTCCCTTATTCCTTTTGCAAGTAATCTTTAGATAATAACACCCACTCTATCATAAAACGATCAAAATGATTCCCATTGAGTACAACGAATGTGAGGGATGTTAATATCTTCCCCTTGCATAACCGACTTCCTTACCTGTTTCTATTTCCCCAGGTTTTATCAATGTTTTCCCCTTCTTTCGGGAATAATTAAAGTTGGACTACGACTTAGTTGTATCTTTGAACGTGCGATGCATTCAGGTGTATTTTCGCTTGCTTCTGCTAGTGACTCTGATGGGGAGTCCTTGCTTTTGCAAGTAGGAGTCGGTCCTAATTTTAATTACTTCCTTTGCTTGCTTTAGGTGTTTATCTTTACGCTTTATTCGCTTTATCATTATATTCATATTTTGTATACTCTGGATATTATTTTTTATATATTCCATTGTGGGATGGGCTTTGTGATTTAAGAGAAGTTATACACCTGAGCTTGAGTACATACACAGGATAAACTCGTGGATAATCGTGTTGACCTGCGTTTTACACGTTGGGTTAGTACGAGACCCACACCCATACTAGATTCATTTGGAAGTACCTTTGTCCTGTGAGAATTCGCTATGGTATGGTATTTTCATTTTGGATAGATGACTATGAGAACCTTTTAGGGACTACCTTCTTGAAGACTATAACCTACATGTGAGGGGATATGGGATATTTCTTTTGCATGAAACCATAGACTTTACATTCCTTGAAAATCATGATCGCATCGAACCTTTGATCCTGCATCAAGCAATATACGTAGATTATCTGGATTACTTTGTACTGTTAACATACACAATTGCAAATTATTATTGCATCTCTGTATATATGCCATAATTTTGAACCTGGGTTATTACACCATTAATGCATTGAATCTATTTATGTTGTATTTTATTTTTTTGCATTTCATCTCCAACATATGCATTCATTCATTTGCATATCATGACTGTCAACCATAAAGAGCTCACATTGTCCTTCCCTTAACCAGAAAGATAACAATCCTCTGACACCAATCATCTAAGAATCATGGAACATGGTAAGCATGAAAGCACCGTGTGCAAGAGAAGTTTAGGTCATAATCAAGACATAGCTGACATGGTTTTGGGGATATTCATAGGCAGCATGATAATGGACTCCCCATATCAGGTTGCAATTGATGAGTAAATTATGGACATTCTGAAGAAGGGTAACATGCAAAGCACAACTGCATACATCCTGCCACTTTCTCCTCGAGAACAACGTCTCCTACCATGTCAGAGGCCCGTTCAGAGCAATCAGAAACTGAAGTAGAAACAAATCGGCAAGGAGAACAATGATCAAGAAAGGAGATGTCCTCACAATGATTTGATTCCTATGTCTTATGCACATCTGCTACCTATACTGATTAATGTTGAGGTAATTATGCCCAAACATATCGAGCCTACTAATTTTCCCTACCATCATAAGCATGATCCAATGCCACGTGCGGATATCATGTCGAACACATAAGGCATTCTATAGAGAATTGTTACCCTTTTAAAGGCAAGGTTCAAAAGCTCATCGAGTAGAAGTTGTTATGCTTTACATCTATGAGTGTTGAGGTGTCTATTGAGAAGTAGTTTGAATACCAGGGTCCCCCGATTCATGTGCGGATTACTCTTTCTGTAGTCTAGCCTGCTATGTAATATCAGTATCAAGGATATCACCATGTAATGCCTTTGGCCTATTCCGGGGCATCGTCGTCTACTGCTATTGCATCTCGGAATACTTATCATGAGGCACTCTACATCCCATTTGGAATTCGTTATGGTCAGACTTCTAATCAGATAGTCAATCATTGCTTAACACACTCTACTCAGATGTTCCCACCAGTGGCTAGTCCTCAGATTCGTCCTCGATTTCAAGTACCTCTAGCTCACGTGTCGTACTACTCATTTCCATATAGTGTTACATCCCAGTATCAACAGCCTTCTCAGGCTCAGATTCTGCAAAGTCAACAAATTGTGCATATTAACCAAAGTCAGGGGCATAACAGGCGTAATGATAAAAACCATCCTCACCATGACCAGATCCATGTGTCATATGCTCAACTGCTACCATACCCTGTTCGTATGGGAACAATTGTGCCAAAGGAGATTCCGCCTACCACTTTCCCTTACCATTACAAGCATAATCATAATGCCTCATGTGCTTACAAAGTTGGGCATATAAGACATTTTATCAAGGGTTGCTGGCCTCTCAAAGCTAAGGTGCGAGAGCTCATAAATTATAAGATTTTGACTTTCATCGAAGAAGGGCCCAATGTGAGGACTGATGGTGGTGGATGCAGACATTGATGAAGAAATGCTCAGAATTGGGGTTGCATCTACAGGATGAATCTCAAGATTAGTCATGTTTGCAATATCATATTGTTCAATCATGTATCATTTATAATCTTTCTGTTGTTTGTTAAGTGTTTCTGCATTTGTAAAATTTGTCTGGTTTTCAGATGATAATAATAATGAAATAAACGTGCATGTTTTGAATAAATCCATTCATGTTCACTCAATATTTTATTTATCAGTATCAAACTTTTGTTCAAGAAAAATCAAAAGAGAATGATGAAATAAAATATGTGAGACCACTGTCTTTATGCTTTTGAATAAAACCTTGTTGATGATGTAAAACACTGTTTACAATCCCTAAACACTGGAGATATAAGGAAGATAACCGACGTTGGGCAAATACCTATCGGGTTTCAACTGGATAATTATAAGACCCAAATTTTGACCCTAAGATCCCTCAAGGCATCATAACATTGCATTTGCATTGCCTCAAGGATCTTTAGCATCTTGGTTCCCTTTACCTTTGGGTGGGACTCCTTGTGATTGGTTTGAGATCACCAAGAAATGCTCAGAATTGGGGTTGCATCTACAGGATGAATCTCAAGATTAGTCATGTTTGCAATATCATATTGTTCAATCATGTCTCATTTATAATCTTTCTGTTGTTTGTTAAGTGTTTCTGCATTTGTAAAATTTGTCTGGTTTTCAGATGATAATAATAATGAAATAAACGTGCATGTTTTGAATAAATCCATTCATGTTCACTCAATATTTTATTTATCAGTATCAAACTTTTGTTCAAGCAAAATCAAAAGAGAATGATGAAATAAAATATGTGAGACCACTGTCTTTATTCTTTTGAATAAAACCTTGTTGATGATGTAAAACACTGTTTACAATCCCTAAACACTGGAGATATAAGGAAGATAATCGACGTTGGGCAAATATCTATCGGGTTTCAACTGGATAATTGTAAGACCCCAATTTTGACCCTAAGATCCCTCAAGGCATCATAACATTGCATTTGCATTGCCTCAAGGATCTTTAGCATCTTGGTTCCCTTTGCCTTTGGGTGGGACTCCTTGTGATTGGTTTGAGATCACCAAGCATGCTTGAATTATACATCATTGTTTCTCTTACTTTTGTTTACTAACCAAAAGCACAAAAATGTGTCACTAACATCTTTTGTTTGAAGCTTGAGTATCATCCAAGACACTTTGTGGGTTCTATTTAGATGATCAGTCAACACAAGGGAATGGTTTGAGATACTTCCAACAGGTTCAAATGGGGTCTATTCGTCAGTCAAAACGTTAATCTTGAAGGAGCAAAAGTTTGTTCATGAGTTGTCATGCTCGCTAGGCGAGCAAAATGGGTCGCCTAGCGAGTCCCAAGAAAAGCCACCAGAATCACCTACGCTCAGAGGAATTTCTTGAACTGTCATGCTCACTAGGCGAAGCCCACGTGTAAAAAAAAACGAAAAAAAAACGAAAAAATAAATAAATAATAATAATAATAATAATAAAACGAAAAACGAAAATAAATAAATAAATAAATAAATAAATAAATAAAATATAATAGAAAAATTTTGGACTTGGGCCTCTCTCATTTGAGCCCACAGGTCCACAAAAATCCGATTATAAATTTAGAGTTTCATTGAAACAAAAGGGAATTCTATTCCTATTACCTTGGCAGGAAAAAGATAGTGAGAGAAGAGCTAACAGAGTTCAGAGCAACCTCCAGAGACTGAAGGGAACTCATCTGCAAAGAACCAATTCCCTCTCATATAAACCCTAAGAGTGCTTTGCAAACCCAACCGGGCAATTCAATTTCATTCGATCTCTCCAGTCAAGTTTGCCTTATTCTCATTACTTTATGCTTTTAATTTGAATGCTCTGAATGTATGAGGTATTATGGGTGAATTTGATACCCTTTTGATGCATGTGTTTGAAAAGAGGTTTAAGCCCCCTACCCTTGGTTGCTTTTTGTGAGCTTTTTGTGAATTTTAATGGCATGATTCATGTGGTTACATTTTGATTTGGGGGTAACTCTTGATTACCCTATCTTGTTTCTCTAACCTGTTTGTTGAGTTTTGTTTTATGAGGGCTCATATGACTCTTGCAGAGATGGCTTGCCTGGTGTTCCACTTTATTTGTGGGATACCACCTGGAGGTTTATTCCGATTACCTGTACTGACTCGCTTTCTTTGATGGTGCTAGCTTGAGAGATCTTTGGGTTTCTTATCTCTTTAATTGCTGTTACTTCGGATCTTTATCCGTACGGTAGATCTCTCGATCCCTTTACTTTTCCCGCATGTTACCGATTTCTTAGGTTTCGTATAGCCTCTCGTGGCATGTCATTTAAGGTAGCGCGGTTCCTTCATCTAGGACTGCCTTTTTGCATGAGCATCCCTAAACACCCTAAACTCATTGATTTTTCTTCTCCTAAGAACATGTTATCTCCTTCTACTACAGGCGAGTAAGTCTCCAAAGGTCGAGCATCCGGTAGATTGCGTAGTAACGTCGTTCACCCCAAAACACAACCCTTACCCCATAGGTGGTCGAACTACGTTTTGCTCTGATTTTCATCCCAGGTGAGATACGTAGGCATAAGACGCGATATCTTAGCGAGCACACTCTTCTTTAACCCATAGGTAGCCGAGCTACGAAGACTCGGATTCTCAGATTCAGATGAGATATGTATGCAGTGGATGCGACGTCCGTGCAAGTCATTTTCTTTTGACCCTTCTTTTAGTAAGTAGTACATTAGATAAACATACACGCTTTTCTCATCCCTTCAATCATGTTTGCACAAATAAATTTTCACAAAAAACAACAACCTTTGCAACAAGTGTGAAAAGGGCTCCCTAGGATGCTTTGGGTGCCTAACACCTTCCCATTGCATAACCAACCCCCTTACCCAGATCTCTGACATTTTTACTAGTTTTTTATTCGATAAAACTTTTAGGTTTTTGTTCGCTTTCTAACCATTCCTTTGGATAAATAGAAGTGCGGTGGCGACTCGACTTGTATGATTTACCTTAGATTTAGTCAATATCTCTAATGGTAACGAATACCCCGCTACAATAATCATGTTACTTTTAACATTAAAAATGTTGTTATTGCAGGTTTGAGAGATAACGAGTTCAATGAACGTGCTATTAGAGACCTTGGGAGAATATGGCTCGGTTATATGAAACATCTTCTCTATGCAACCCATATGGAGTAAATGAGAGTCACATTAATTTTAGGTTGTTTTGGATTTCTTTAACTAGAAGGGCAAAAGATTTTCTATATTTCTTACCAAGTGGAACCGTTCAAACATGGACTGAGTTAGAAGACAAGTATTTAGAAAGATTTTTCACCACTTCTCAGTTTGCGGAAAGAAGGGCCTAAATCTCAAATTTTGAGTAAGGTGATATATAATCTTTGTTGGTGTAAGCCCTAGAGGCCAATACTTTTGGTACGTGTATCAAATTATTTATTAATAATAAAAGGTTTTTTCTTTACTATGCTTGTTTAATAAAGTCCCTATAATAGCTAGCCCGTTTAATGTATCAAGTGTGACTTGATCATGAGATCCCATTAAACATAAGGACATTATTCTTAAAGTATTCGTAGTTGAGCTTTGTTGAGAAGTGAGATAAAATTAAAGCATTAAGACTATTATGTATATAGACTGATGATCACATCTCATAGATCATGGATAAGGAGTTATCAAGTCTTAAACATAGGTATGAGTATTAGGAGTAATATTTATACTGGATTGACCCGCTATAAGAATACTACATAAAATGTTATGCAAAGTGTCATAAGTTATTCTCATGGTGATAATGGTGTATACCACCCTTCGATCTGAAACCACTATGGACCTTAGATGTATAGTCGAGTGCTTTATTGCTGATCAAACATTGTATGTAACTGGATGACCATAAAGATAGTTGATGGGTACTCCACGAAGCATGTTGAGCGACATGAGTGACCTAGATGGAATTTTCTCATCTTATATAACAGGATAAATGTTTAAGGGCCTAATATTGAACTGGACAAGGATGACACGATCTATACCTTGTGTTCAGTATAGACATAAGGGCAAAATGGTAAATTGTACACACAAGTATTATCACAAAAAGGGATTTTTCAAATCACATGACATTTTTGTATCTTGGGTAGCAGTAATGTGTTGCTAGATACCGCTCAATGTTTATTATGTTAAATACGTGATTTAGTATAATTGCCTATGTCGCAAAAACCTACAAGGTCACACACAAAAGGACGAATTGGTGAGAGATAGAGTAAATAAAGAACACTGTAAGGTACGGTGCACTTAAGTGAATTGTAGAACATCGTAAGGTACTGTGCACTTAAGTAGAATATGAAATGTGGTAAGATACCACGCGCTTAAGTGATTTCCGGTATACCATAAGATATGGGTCACATACACTTAAGTGGGCTTTTTAGCTTGCAGTCCATATAAGTGGTTCAATAAATAGAACCCTTGTTCATAAGCATTTCACTTGATGAAATTTCGTCTCTCTCTCTCTCTCTCTCACACACACACACACACACACAGACACATACACACACACACACACAAACACAAACACACACACACACACACACACATACACACACTCAAAGCCTTCATTTGTAGCAATTAGCACTGAGACTGAAGGAATCTGTTTGTGTGGACTGAGTAGAGGCGTTATCATCATTTAATGCTTGTGATCACTCCTTAGATTTGCATCAAAGGTTTCAATCGCCACAAGAGGTAACAGTTTCTATCACTGATCATGCCCATTCGTAAGGATCACTAAAGGAAATTTTTTAATTTTCACTGTGTTTTGGATCGCAGTTTTCCTTCAGTGGTATCAGAGCTTGGTTACGAAACCATGCATCTGATAGCTATTTATTTTCTGTATTTTCTGTGTTAATACGATTAAAAGACATAATGAATTAAATAATAAACGAGTAATTAAATTTGGCATCATGTGTGTACTATTTGGATGATTGATGTTGACTATGCTTCGGAATCCGACGTTAGTATGGTGAAGCAGCAATACATCGATCGTTCATAGGTTACACAAATGAGATCGATCAATTTATATATGATATAAGTAATTCTGATACAAAATATGGTATATATGATATATTGTTTATATTTCGTTCATTCAAACACTTAATGATTGTTATTCTTTTTAGCGATCAATAGTCATTTTCTTCGGAATCCGACATCAGTATGGTGAAGCAATGGAATGTTGATCAATCATACTGAATTATCAATCGAGGTGTCTTTGACGGTATGAAATTGTTGCATTAGGGTTCATGACAGTACAAGGGTTGTGTTGTCAAAGAGTTATGCGATTAGGGTTGTGATTGAACAAGAGTTGTGTTTTAAAGTATCAAGTGTTAGTGCGAAAAACGACGTCGATTTCAAATGAACTGTTCATTAAAATTTTGCGTTGGGGCGCTGCCCTCGGCTAACTCTACATAGTGTGATCAATCACCAAAATTTAATTTTGGTTATTTAATTAACAAAATTTAAATTAATAATAATATGTTTATTATTATTGTCTTGTGGTGATCAGTTATGACCTTAGTTTTCCTTTATTTTGTTTTGGGGATTTTAAATACGGCATACGTGTCATGCCTCTCTTTTAATCTCTTAACGTAACTTCTTTTCTCATCTCACTCCCCTCGTATGTAAAACAAGTTTCTATTATGTAATGTAATGTTATGAAGAAAGAGAAAAATACAATATCAAAGGAGGACAACCTTGAAGATCTTGCTTGGAGAAGCTTAGATCGTTATTAGGTTAGCTTAGGTTCTCTCTTTGGCTTGGGGAAACAATTGTGCTAGGGACCATAACTGTTTAATTTTTTATGTATGTTGATGCATGTGAATGTATGTTGATGCATATGAGAGACTATTTATATGATAAATAAGATAGTGAGATCAAAATAATTGAAAATTCCCTCAAATTAAATATTAAGTTTATCCTTTCCAAGTTTTAGCACTCATCAAGACTAGTATCGAATAATGTAGGTTTCGCCTATGCGAGATACATGTTCTTTATTACTAAGGTGCGATGGGATAATTGTAATATCCAATTGCTAAAATAATGGGTCAAACTTAACTAAACAAATTATAATAAGATTATATACGTTTAGAAGAAAGAGTTGGAAATTATCCATGTGATGGATTGGAATAAGGAGTTATTCACCCAACTAAAATATTCTAGAGTTGTATTAGATACAATTGGAAGGAGATCTTACCTAAATAACCTAGTTTTGTGTAATCCGCCTACGCGGACTTTAAACAAAGTGAAATGTGGATCTCGGCCCACTAGAAAATCTTCTAACGGGATTTTTCGAATCAAATGGTGAGTGTCATTTTTTTTGAGTAAAATAATGGGAGCATATTAAATTAAAGACCTAATTAAATATGTCATTTTAATGATACTTATATTTTCATATTTTTCATGTAGATTAAAATGACAACAAACACCTCTAGCAACATTTTGTGATCAATCCTTGATAAAGAAAAATTGTCTGGGATAATTTTTTTGGATAGGCACCGAAATTTGAGGAACCTGTTCCTAAAGAGGAACATCCTAGTTCTTCATCTAAGACATAAAGAGATGCTTATAAGAAGCATGTTGATGATGCCTATGAAGTTTCTTGCCTCATGCTAGCTACCATGAACTCGGAGTTACAAAAGCAACATAAGAACATGACAGTGTTCGATATGATCAGACACATGAAGATGCTCTATCAAGAGCAGGCAAGGCATGAAAGGTTTGAAGTTTCAAAAGCCCTTTTTCAAGGCAAGTTAGTTAAGGGATCCCCTATAGGTCCCCATGTGCTCAAGATGATTGGGTATGTAGAGAACCTTGAGAGGTTGGGTTTTCCCCTCGGAAAGGAACTTACGACTGATTTGATCTTGCAATTGTTGCCAAAGAGCTTTAGTCATTTTGTTCTTAATTTCAACATGAATGATATGGACAAAACTCTTCCTGAACTGCTAGGCATGTTAAGAACTGTTGAGCAGAATCTGAAGTCAAATGGGAAGTCCATTCAGATGATCGGAAATGAAAAGAAACAGAACAAAAGGCCCACCAAGCAGGGTGGTAAAGGGAAAGGCAAGGAGGTTGCCAAACCTAAATCCACTGCTCCTGCTTTGAAGCCTAGTGGAGGCATAACAAAGGGTGACACCTGCTTCCATTGCGGTAAGATCGGACACTGGAAGAGAAACTGCCCAAAGTACTTGGAAGATAAGAATAATGGAGTAGAGACTTCAACTTCAGGTATTTTTGTTATTGAAATTAATCTATCTACTTATGTATCATGGGTATTAGATATTGGATACGGTTCTCACATTTGTACGAATGTGCAGGGGCTAAAAAGAAATAGAGATTTGGCAAAAGGTAAAGTTGACTTACGAGTTGGCAATGGAGCAAAGGTTGCTGCTTTAGCCGTAGGAACTTATGTATTGACTTTACCTAGTGGTTTAATAATTCAGTTAGAGAACTGTTATTATGTACCTACAATTAGCAGGAATATTATTTCCTTTTCTTGTTTTGACAAGTTTGGTTTTTCATTCATAATAAAGAACAATTTTTGCTCCACTTATTTGAATGATATATTTTATGTTACTGCACAAATGAAGAATGGACTATATGTCCTTGATCTTGAAAATCCTATTTATAACATTAATACTAAAAGGATGAAATCTAATGAGTTAAATCCAACTTACCTTTGGTGTTGTCGATTAGGTCACATAAATGAGAAACACATTTCCAAACTCCATAAAGATGGACTCTTGGACTCTTTTGATTATGAATCATATGAGACATGCAGATCTTGTTTAATTGGAAATATGATAAAGTCTCCATTCATAGGAAAAGGTGAAAGAGCTAATGATCTTTTGGCCCTCATACATACTAATGTATGCGGACCACTGAACATACCAGCAAGAGGAAGTTTTCAGTACTTCATCACATTTACTGATGATTTCAGTAGATATGGTTATGTGTATTTAATGAAACACAAATCGTAGTCCTTTGAAAAATTCAAGGAATTCAATAATGAAGTACACAACCAACTAGGTAAGAATATTAAAACTCTTCGATCAGATCGAGGTAGTGAATATTTAAGCCTAGAGTTTGATGACCATCTTAAAGAGTGTGGGATTCTATCCCAACTTACCCCTCCTAGAACACCGCAATGGAACGGTGTATCTGAGAGAAGAAATCGAACCTTGTTAGACATGGTATGAGTCACGCCGATCTTCCGAACTCCTTTTAGGGACATGCACTATTGACAGTAGTTTACACACTTAATTGTGTTCCATCCAAAAAGGTTGAGAAGACACCATATGAGATATGGAGTGGTAAGAAACCACATATGTCTTACATGAAGATTTGGGGTTGCGAAGTTTATGTGAAACGACAAATTTTAGCTAAGCTTGAGCCCAAATCTGACAAATGCTTATTTGTGGGGTATCCTAAAGAAACAGGAGGGTATTACTTCTTCAATCCTTCTGAGGGCAAAATGTTTGTCGCTCAAACTAGAGTCTTCCTAGAAACAGATTTTATTTCCAAAGGAATCAATGAGAGGAAAGTAGAGCTTGAATAAATACAAGAATCACGAAGCATTCATACACCTATGGAGGAATTAGAGTAGGAAACATAAGTAGTTGTGGAAAAGTAACCTGCTCAAGTTGAACAAGACCATCATAGGTCAAGCAGGATACGTCACCTACCTGAGAGATATGGATATCTCATAATTGATCAAGGTGATGTATTACTCATGGATCAATATGAGCATGTAACCTACCAAGGGGCCATAACTGGTCCTGAGCCTGAGAAGTGGCTAGAAGCCATGAAATCTGAAATGGTTTCCATGTACACAAACCAGGTTTGGACCTTGGTAGAGTCTTATGTAGGAGTTAACCCTATAGGATGCAAGGGGGTCTTTAAAAAGAAGACTGGCATGGATGGGAAGGTACATACCTATAAGACAAGACTGGTTGCAAAAGGATATAAACAAATTCATGGGGTTGACTATGATGAAACCTTTTCACCAATTGCAATGCTTAAATCTATTCGGATTTTACTTGCTATCGATGCATATCATGATTATGAAATATGGCAGATGGATGTCAAAACTACTTTCTTTAATGTGAATCTTATTGAGGATGTGTACATGACACAACCTGAAGGATTCGACATACCAAAAGAAGCCCAAAAATTATGCAAGTTACAGAGATCAATCTATGGATTGAAGTAAGCTTCCAGAAGTTGGAATCTTCATTTTGATGAAATAATAAAACAATGTGGATTCATCAAGAATGAAGATGAGCCTTGTGTGTACAAGAAGGTTAGTGGGAGCATGATCGTCTTCCTGCTTTTATATGTAGATGATATATTACTCATTGGAAACGATCTCCCTACCCTGCAATAAGTAAACACTTGGTTGGGAAAATGATTTTTTATTAAGGACCTAGGTGAAGCAGCCTGTATATTATGAATCAGGATCTATAGAGATAAATCACAAAAACTGCTTGGTCTAAGTCAGAGTACATACATAGACAAAGTGCTAAGACACTTTACTATGCATGATTCCAAGAAAGGATTCATACTTATGCAACATGGCTTGTGTCTATGGAAAACACAATCCCCTTCAACTAAGGAAAAAAGGGATCGCATGAATAAGATTTCATATGCATCTGAAATAGGATTTATCATGTATGCCATGTTATGTACTCGACCAGATGTCTCGTATGCTTTAAGTGCAATGAGTAGGTACTAATCTGATCCCGATGATGCTCATTGGGTAGCTGACAAGAATATCCTTAAGTATTTGAGAAGGACTAAGGACTCATTCTTGATATTTGGAGGTCAGAAAGAGCTTGTTGTAATTGGATACACCGATGCTAGCTTCCAAGACAGATAAGGATGACTTTAGATCATAATTTGGTTATGTGTTATGTTTAAACGGTGGCGTTGTAAGCTGGAAAAGTTCAAAGTAAGATACACTTGTTGATTCTACAATCGAGACGCAGTATATTGCTGCCTCAAGTGCAGCAAAGGAAGTTGTTTGGATCAAAAAGTTCATTGGTAAACTTGGCATAGTTCCTAGCATTGTGGATCCCATTTATCTCTATTGTGATAACAATGGTGCTATCGCATAAGCTAAGGAGCCTAGATCTCACCAACTATCCAAACACATACTTAGGCGTTATGAACTCATTCGAGAGATAATAGATATAAGAGATGTGAAAATATGCAGAGTACCTACACTTTACAATATTGTTGACCTATTGATAAAGCCTCTTGCGCAACAGAAGCATGATGGCCATACTAGATCTATGGGTATAAGGGGTATTTCCTGATTGACTCTAGTGCTAGTGGGAGATTGTTGGTGTGAGCCCTAGAGGCCAATACTTTTGGTACTTGTATCGAATTATTTATTAATAATAAAAGACTTTTTCTTTATTATGTTTGTTTAATAAAGTCCCTAAAATATCTAGTCTACTTAATGTATCAAGTGTGACTTGATCATGAGATCCCATTAAACATAAGGACATTATTCTTAAATTATTCGTAGTCGAGTTTTGTTGAGAAGTGGGATAACATTAAAACATTAAGATTATTATGTATATAGACTGATGATCACATCTCATGGATCATGGATAAGGAGTTATCAAGTCTTAAATATATGTATGAATATTAGGAGTAATATTTATAATGGATTGACCCGCTATGAGAATAATACATAGAATGTTATGCAAAGTGTCATAAGTTATTCTCATGGTGATAATGGTGTATACCACCCTTTGACCTGAAGCCACTATGGACGTTAGATGTATAGTCGAGTGCTTTATTGTTGATCAAACATTGTTCGTAACTGGATGACCATAAAGATAGTTGATGGGTACTCCACGAAGCATGTTGAGCGACATGAGTGACCTAGGTGGAATTTTCCCATCTTGCGTAACAGGATAAATATCTAAGGGCCTAATATTAAACTGGACAAGGATGACACGATCTATACCTTGTATTCAGTATAGACATAAGGGCAAAATGGTAAATTGTACACACAAGTATTATCACAAAAAGGGATTTGTCAGATCACATGAAATTTTCATGTCTTGGGTAGCAGTGATGTGTTGCTAGATACCGCTCAGGGTCACACACAAAAGGACAGATTGATGATGTATAGAGTAAATAAAGAACACCGTAAGGTACGGTGCAGTTAAGTGAATTGTAGAACATCGTAAGGTATGATGCAGTTAAGTAGAATACGAAATACGGTAAGATACAACACGCTTAAGTGATTTTCGGTATACCATAAAATATGGGCCACATACACTTAAGTGGGCATTTTAGCTTGCAGTCCACACAAGTGGTTCTATAAATAAAACCCTTGTGTAGAAGCATTTCACTTGATGAAATTTTGTTTCTCTCTCTCTCTCTCTCTCTCTCACACACACACACACACACACACACACACACACACACACACACACACACACACACACACACTCACTCACTCACTCATTCATTCAAAGCCTTCATTCGTAGCAGCTAGCACTGAGACTGAAGGAATCCGTTCGTGTGGAATGAGTAGAGGCGTTGTCACCATTCAACGTTCGTGATCAGTCCTTAGATCTGCATTAAAGGTTTCAATCGCCACAAGAGCTAACAATTTCTATCACTGATCATGCCCATCTGTAAGGATTACTAAAGGAAACATTTTAATTTCCGTTGCGTTTTGGATCACAATTTTCCTTCAATCTCTGCATGACTCATGGGAAATATTTAAATTATTATTAAGGAGGTGTCCCAATCACAATATGGACAACATGAATAGATGCAAGTTTTCATTAGAGGTTTGAAAGTGGCTGCATAAGCTAGTTCAAGTAGGGAATTATAGCGGGAAATTCATGATCATCAAGCTATTGACAAGCTAGAGATCAATTAACAAGAGTCGTCACCGCGCTTTTATTATTTACAAGGGAAAAGGGAAAAAGTACGAACAACCCCCCCCCCCCCCCAAAAAAAAGAAGTTTTCAAATAAAAACTCATAAAAATTAGAGATCACAGGTAAGGGGGTTGGTTACATAGAGGGAAGGTGTTAGCATCCAAAGTGTCATAGGTACTCCTAGGGAGCCCTTTTTGTGTGCATATGTATTTTTATACAAAGTGATGTTAACAAACAAATAGAATTGGGGGATGAGAAAAGAATTCATTAATTATATTTTTGTGTTTGACAAGACCTTCGGTCTTGTGCCTACGTACCAACATAAAAATGAGAGATCAAAACCTCGTAGTTCATGATACAAATTTCAAAATGGATGCATTGCTTTTAACAAAAATTAAATTTGAAAGGCACAAAGGTCTAAAATGGTTTGAATGAGTTAGTTCTTTTTGACTTTTTGAAAGTTTAAGTCAAGTATAGTTAAGTCTATTTACAAGTTTGATTTAAGAAAAGAAGTTTGAAAATGCAATGGCATAAGGCCAAAGTTTCTATCTTTTTTTTGTAAAAGTGGTCAAAGTTTAGAACAAATGTAGTTCACACAAAGAAGGTTTTTTTTTAAATGGAGGGAGAGATTTTGAAATTAAAGAAATGGGGAGAAGATGAAGAGACTATCCTATGTACAAAAATTAAAAGTTTAGAGTTGAAAAGATCTGACCAAATGGGTAGCAATCCAATAGACAAAAATGTCAAGAAACCCAGAATTCCCTTGGACTTTTAGAATTAAGCAACACACAAATGCACAATTATATCATCTTGAAGAGCAAGGCATCAAATAAAGATGGCCTCATCCAAACTTATCCATTCCATTATCCTCTCCAAAATAGTCCATGTAACAGATGAATCCCACAAGTCACAGGTTCAAAAAAACAGCTTCACAATGATCATGTTGCAGATGAATCTTAGAGAGATCTTCAGAGATGTATCAGATGAAGTTTAAATTGCAAGCACTTGGTTCTTCAACAAGTTGGCATTGGCCAAGTCCTTTAGCTTAAGGAAGTTGCCTAGATTCTAAGTCCACTTGTCCAAGATCAAGCCAACAGTCCACTCAATTTTTTTTTGTGTTTTTATGATTATTATGTACATTAATGGTCAAAGGCCACACAAACAAACAAAGTAACACACAAAATATATCACACAATATGGTCCAAATGGACAAAGTGAAAATTACATTAACATAAACAATCAGAATGATATGTACAATGGCAAATGAAATAAAGTGCTAAAAGTAAATTGCATTGAAGTAAAAGCTTGAAATTAAAAGTCAATATTTAGTAGGTTAGAGGTTAGTTTTGTTTTGCTTTTGCTTTTCAAGACATTCTTTGGAGAACACTCAACCCACTTATCACAAGCATGGATCCTTGAACTAAAACATCTTCCAAAGGAAGGAAAGAAGGCCAAGTTTCCACACAATACCATGAAAGAGGGGGCACTTACAATCTCACTAACTAGAATGCTTATGCCTTTTGTGTCACAAATTTAACGCTATGTTAAGCAATCGCAATTGGACTTATGTAGAAGTCACAACTATTTGAGGTCGGGCAATAGAATTTTTGGTGTTAATGCATGTTAGAGGCATAATATAATGGACTATGCTCATGAAACATACCACACACAAAAAAGAATATGCAAAAGGTGTGGCCTAATCTCATCCATACTCATGTCAATTTTTCAATCAACTAGCATTAGGACTTTGAGATATCATAGGCCAAATGAAATGAATGAATTAATAAGAGGAATGAGATGAAGTGGGAAGGGGATGAATGAAATCACAAATTGGTCAAAGGAGGACTTTTACTAAATTAATATCGTTCATTCATTTTGGGAGATGGAATGTACATTCCATCAATCCCCTAAATCCAATGATATTAACTTGACAAAGTCAAATCCACCTTGACCAAGGCCCAACAACAATAAGCAAACTCAATCAAGTCAATACAAATGGTCAACAAAATTTAATTGGCATTTATTCAATTAAAAATAATAAAATAATGCATTTAAATCAAATATGTTTTGTCCAATTCCTAAATTCTCATCAAAACACCAAAGAAATGGCCATGAGATTTATCATAGGTCAAACAAGGTCAAAGGACCTTGGAGAAAAAAATTCATAATTTTTGGACATTTAAAAATATTTTTAAGCAATTAAAAAAAATGCAAAATCAATTAATTCATGAAATATATTAATAATGATCCAAAAAATAATTTTAGTTAAGAATATGAAAGAGAAAATATTTGAAATTTTTTGGTGAAAGTCCCATATTTTTTGGATCAATATTTAATTTAATATGAATTATTGAAGAAAAGGCAAATAAAACAAAAATTCAGAAAATCAAAAATACATGGACCATCAGATCTCCCTCATTAATTGAGGTGGCAGATCTGATGGTTCCTAGCGTGCGTTCCACATGGACTTAAGTCAATTGCGCTGCACAATTGGTATTTAAAACCAACAATCAAGATTAAAACGTGAGGGACGGATCATGTGGTTCAAGCCTTTCCAACTTATCGTCGGAGCCAGAGCTCCGGTCATCTTCTTCGGTGGACCTCACCGGACTGGTCCACCATGAACCATCACCATAATGAAAAACAAGGACATGATCTTGAAGAAAAAATGGCACGGATCTCAAATCTGACCTCCAATCACTCCAATTCCAAGTATATTGAGAGATATATGGAATTGAAATTTGAGGTACATGAACTGAGTTGCTTCGATTTGACCTCAAAGCAACTCAATCTTCTTGCCTACATTGGTAAGACTTTAGACAACCAAAGAATCGATAGAATTAAGCAAGAATTTAAGAGAATCGAAGAGTTCAAAATTTCTGAAAATTACCTTCAATGTAGGTCTGGATTCGATGGATCTTGATCTTGCTTATGCTTGGACTCACTCCACTTGCTTGTAGGAGAAGGATTGAATGGTTTGGAAGATATGGATTTCTGGAGAATTGAATTCCAAAACAGTGGAGATTCAAGCTCAAATTCAAGAGAATTTATCAGGCTTATCCTTTGAGAATTGGGGGTTTGAAATGGGGGATCAAAGATGGCGCGATTGTGTCTGAATTCCTGAGCAATTGAAGCTATATTTATAGTTGAAATGGTTGATGATTGCACACTCACATTCACTTTCCAATTTTGGCAAATGGTGATGCAATGGTGCATGGGCGTGTATAGGCCCATGAAATGATTTCTAGAGGTCCATAATTGAATATCAGATGCACTGAAGTAAGCTTGGATTGCAAGGCAAATGCACATTGATGTTTGAAGTTTGATACATGCCAAGTGATATCACCCTATTTAAGCCATGCGCAACCTATGCATTTCTTGTCCAAAATGAATGGATTTGAGCTCTTAGGAAAGGTGACATCAAGAGAAACAACTTTCATGTTCAACATTTTTTCATTTGGAACTTGGAACTTGCAGAAATTTGAGGTGGAAGTTTGGAAATTTTTTACATATCAAAATTTTTCTAAGTGTCAAGTCATGTGTATCAATATTCCACCTTGCTTAACTTTTTATATGCGCGTAAAATGAGAAAGGTGTAGTAATCAAAGTTGTAGCTCTCTCAAAAAACTTCAAAATGGTCACCAATTTCATGTCATTTGGATTTGAAATGATAGAGTTATGCATTTTTGATGTTTCGAAAAATCACTTGATCAATGGTATAAGTCAAAAGTGACCTATAATGTAGCCTCATATCACATGCTCAAAAAAGTTGAATTAGCTCCTACTCAAAACATAAAAGTTGAAGTAGACACATTGAAAATTTGATTTTTCAACTTGGAAATCTTTCATCTCATAAAAATTGAGCAAGTTATGGCCTTGGGAAGTTGACTTTCAAATTAGGGTTTAAACAAAATGACCTATAATATTTCAACATAGAAAATGATTTTGCAAGCAAAACTAGCTCTAGGTCTCAACATGAAAGTTGTTTGAAATGTCATTTAGAATAAGTTTTCTCTTGGAATCATTTTCGTATGGTGAAAATTGTAGGATATAGGCTCTATGGAGACCCAGTTTTGATCAGATGAATTCATCTGGCCAACCACCATCAACCAACTTGCTAATTTCCAATTCTCTTGATTTTCTTAGATCATGGTAGATCATATATGCATAAGATGATGAATTTTTAAGTTTCCCTTGAGAAATTTGATCAATTGGTGAGATAGCTTGTTGGAGAAGTTACTCAAGATACCCAGTCAAATTAGGGTTTCCAAGGCAAATCACCCTCAAACTCTTGAAGAAAACTTGATCAACATAACATGTAGAGATCATTGAGACTCATATATGATGTTCATAACAATTCTTGAATCAATGATTGGTTTTTCTCTTTGTTCATAAGGGTCTCAAACCCTAGATGAATCAATAAGATCAATGCCTTACCTACAAAAGAGTTAGACAAATGAAAAGACATATTTTTGGTATTTTGGTTAGTGAAATGATAAAATACAAGTATAATATAATCACAAAGTGCTTGATGATCTCTCTCAAAGAAAACCCAATGAATGAGGGGTAAGGAGGATGCCAAGACATGATCCCATTGCTAATGCTTATGATGGAATTACATGAGGGGTCTTAGGGTCAAAATTGGGGTCTTACAGCTGCCCCTATTTAAGGACATTCTAACTGAGGAGGTGAAGGTTAAAATCTTCGGGTCGACTCAGTAGAATGGGCTTAAATAACAACATATAGGAACAAATTTTTCTCCCTAAGAGACCTCATGATGCGTATTATATGGATGCAAAAGTAAATTCTTTGTGGGGAGATATTGCCACAAAGGAAAAGAAATCAGAGAGATTGAAAGTCCGCAGGGGCAAAATGCATTTCCGTAAGGAAAACTCGCTGGGGAGACAGAGACTCTGGGGGGGAAAAAGGAGTTATGCGTAGGCCATGCTACGACTTAAAACTGTTGGGGGACTAGAGGGATTCCATACAACATGGAAAGACTCAACCAGGGAAATAACAACATCTGCAGGGGGTACGAATAAGTCAAGATAAAACTGAAGTACTCTGCTCGTGCAGGGGAAAAAACGATTTCACTTAGGAAATGCGCACTCAACTCAAATAGGGAGAAATAAACTCCAACTCAGGAGGAGCAGAAATTTATTATCTACTATCTGTTACTGTGTAAGGAGATAATAAAGATCTGACATAGAGAACATCCGTCATCGGTTAGGATGAACATATCAAGGATAAACTCGCTGAGGACCGTCAGGAAAGAAAATTCATTACCGGTTACTGGGTAAGAATAGCCTTGCTGGGGAAAACTGCAAAAAAGAATAGGATTTACAACTACCAGTTACTTGGCAGAAGACCAAAGATGAGAGTATCCATCATCGGTTAGGATGAACATATCAAGGATAAACTCGACAGGGAAGAAAATCTGTCACTGGTTAAAGTGAACATATCAAGGATAGACTTGCCTGGGATTGTCAAGGAGGATACCCGTCATCGGTTAGGATGAACATATCAAGGATATACCAACTGAACAAAAAAGGAGGAATTACATCTATCGGAATATGGATAGAAAACCATCTGAGAGAAAATCCGTCATCGGTTAGGATGAACATATCAAGGATTATCTCTGCGAGGGGATAAAATAGGATTTACAACTACCGGTTACTGGGTAGAAGACCAATCAAAGGGAAAATCCGTCACCGATTAAGATGAACATCTCAAGGATAGACTCTGAAAAGGGGAGCAAAAATAGGGATTACATCTATCAGTTACTGGATAGAATACCAATCAAAGAGAACATCTGTCACCGATTAAAGTGAACATATCAAGGATAGTCTCTGCACAGGGAAAAAGTAGGATTTACAACTACCGGTTACTGGGTAGAAGACGAAAAGGAGGAGAAAACCCGTCATCGGCTAAGATGAACATATCAAGGATTAACACTCTAGGAAACAAAATAGGGATTACATCTACCTTTTTACTGGGCGGAAAACCAAGGAAGAGAATATTCGTCACTGGTTAAAGTAAACATATCAAGGATAAACTCCTGCGAGGGAAAGAAAGATATATGTCACCGATTAAGATGAACATATCAAGGATATACCTTCTAGAGACTCCACTGAGGAGAAAAAAGGGTACTTTTGTCAGGTTTTGGGCAAGAAGTAACAAACTGCAAACCAATATTACCAGTTACATGGTAATAGACTCTTAGGGGATCAAAGTATCCATCTAGGTAAGAGCTAGAAGGAAGCAATCAATCAAGGCTCAACCCATTGAGGACATAACTCAAAGGGAGTAATTCCATCTAGAAAATCTACTGGAGAGGAAACTGAAATAACAACCATCCACGAGGAAACAAACTTAGTGGGGAAACAAAGAAAGGTTAAAGTTTTTCTGCTTAAGGGGCTGACACTCTACAATTGAGGGAGGACAAACACCAGATTTGGTATGGGGATAAAGTACCACCATAACAGAGAATGAGAATCTCAAACAAATCAAGCATGAAGATGCAGGATATGCAAATTACGAAAATGAATGTATATATGTATATATGATGATTATGCTGACAAAGTGATCACAAATGATACAGAGGTGTCGCAAAGAATTTGAACCACCGGTACAATTCTCGGTCAATCCACAAAATATATGGAGACAACAGTCGGAGAACAGAGAGATCAACATCCTAAGGGCTCAACCCTGGCTGAGGACGAAGGAGATCTGCTAAGGACGGAACATCCAAATCTGTGGGGAATTTTAGGTCAACACCATAAAAATGGGAGACAACCCTACAGAGAAAATAATCAACAAAAGCTGCTCAAAAACCAGGAGGAAACTCTGACTGGGAGCAAAGATACAGCGATTGGTGGGGACACCAAAGCGATCTACTTGGGAAATCTCAAACATCTCTGATGACGATCCACCTGCTGAGGAAAAACGAACTTCGTTGAGGAAGGCTGATACTCTACTGGGGACAAGGATACGCCGCAGGGTATCCAAATCAGCCAACTCAACTGGGGATCAAGAAAGGAGTTCCACTGGAGATCGAACACTCCACTGAGGGACTGAATCAACATTGTCATCTAGGGATACCCGAAGAGTTAACTGCTTGGGGAACCTATGATGCTTCACACTTAAGGACTTGCTTCTTACTGAAATGTGGTTGATATTCCTCTTACTTGCTTTGGAAAATCTTGCTTTTATATATTAAAGAAAACTTGATTTTGATTAAAAATTTAATTTCAAAATGATCATAATAAAATTTAAAACTATTGGCTGAAGTAAATAAGAGTAGAAATAATTTGGATAAAAGCTCAACTTTATTTAATAGAATGGTAGTCTGTAAATGACCAGACTCCATAGATTTTACAAAGTTGAAAAATGGTAATTTACATGGAAAAGGTTACATTGAATACAAATGATCCTTAATCCTTCTACCAACTCTTGATATCCATTATGCTCTTGACCGCTGCCGGGATGATGAACTAATGTCAACCCTTGTGCTCAAACAAGCCTTCAAAACACTGAAGATCACCAGAATGCAGTTACTTGCCATAAGCCCTAATTTTTGCATAAGTTACCCCAAGATGGGGTAATCAACTTATCGGGAAATTCTTTCTGTTTTTATGTCTCTAATTTTTGCCTGGATCGCCCTTTCGGGTTTTCAATCCACCGAGACGCTCATTTTTGCCTAAGCCGCCCTTTCGGGTTTTCAACTTAGCGAGCTGTTCTTTTCTTTTTAGGAGAAGTATTTCTTTACTGCATCTGCATTCACAGGACGAGTGAACTCTTCACCATCCATAGTTGTAAGAATCAGGGCACCGCCTGAAAAAGCTCTCTTAACAACATATGGGCCTTCATAATTGGGAGTCCATTTTCCTCTGGAATCTGGATTGAATGATAAAATCTTATTGAGCACAAGGTCACCTTCTCTGAATACTCGAGGTTTGACCTTCTTATCAAAAGCTTTCTTCATTCTCTGATGATATAAATGACCATGACACATGACAGTCAATCTCTTTTCTTCTATCAAACTCAACTGATCAAACCTGGTCTGACACCATTCAGCTTCAGTCAACTTGGCTTCGATGAGCACACGCAATGAAGGAATCTCAACCTCTACGGGGAGCACTGCTTCCATACCATAAACGAGAGAGAAAGGGGTTACCCTTGTTGAAGTGCGGATAGATGTACGATACCCATGCAAAGCAAATGGGAGCATCTCATGCCAATCCTTATACGTGACAACCATCTTTTGGATAATCTTCTAGATGCTCTTATTCGCAGCTTCAACAACCCCATTCATCTTGGGTATATAGGGAGAAGAATTATGATGTGCAATCTTGAAGTCTTTGCAAAGAGCTTCCACCATATTGTTATTCAAGTTTGATCCATTATCAGTAATGATCTTACTTGGCACACCATAACGACATATAATCTGATTCTTGATAAACCTTACAACAACTTGCTTGGTTACATTTGCATATGATGTCGCTTCAACCCATTTTGTGAAGTGATCAATTGCCACCAGAATGAAACGATGTCCATTTGAAGCTTTGGGCTCAATCGTCCCAATCATATCAATTCCCCACATGGATAAGGGTCATGGGGAAGAGATAACATTCAATAGTGTCGGAGGAACATGAATTTTATCAGCATAAATTTGACACTTGTAGCATTTCTTCACAAACTTGCAAGAGTCAGATTCCATTATCAGCCAACAGTAACTTGCTCGCAACATCTTCTTTGCCATCGCATGTCCATTGGAATGAGTACCAAAGGAACCTTCGTGCACTTCGGTCATCAACAAGTCTGCTTTGTGTCTATCCACGCATCTGAGCAAAACCATGTCGAAGTTTCTCTTGTACAGTATATCACCATTCAAGTAGAAATTACCGGCTAATCTTCTCAAAGTCTTTTTATCTTTCAAAGATTCCCCAGGTGGGTAAATTTGACTTTGGAGGAAACACTTGATGTCGTGATACCACGACTTCTCCTCTTTGATCTGTTCAACAGCAAACACATGAGTTGGCCTATCAAGACGCATCACAGATAAATTGGGAACTTCATTCCAACACTTCACTACGATCATTGATGCCAACGTTGCAAGAGCATCTGCCATTCGGTTTTCATCTCGAGGAATATGATGAAATTCAACCTTTGTAAATAAAGTTGAAATCCTCCTCGCATAATCTCTATATGGTATCAAACCGGGTTGATTCGTCTCCTATTCTCCTTTGATTTGATTCACAACCAAAGTCGAATCACCAAAGACATCTAAATACCTGATTCTGAGATTCATGGCCTCTTCAATCCCCATAATGCAAGCTTCATATTCCGCCATGTTGTTTGTACATTTGAAAGTCAATCTAGCTGTAAATGGTAGGTGCGTGCCTTGAGGAGTAATAATCACTGCCTCAATGCCATTTCCATATTGATTAACAGCTCCATCAAATACCATGCCCCAACGGAAACCAGGTTTTGGCCCTTCTTCAAGCAATGGTTCATCACAATCTTTCATTTTCAGGTACAAAATATCTTCATCAGGAAAGTCATATTGCACTGACTGATAATCTTCAATTGGTTGGTGAGCCAAATAGTCAGCCAAGATACTACCTTTGATCGCTTTTTGAGATCGGTATTCGATATCATATTCTGATAACAACATCTGCCAACGGGAAATTCTCCTAGTTAAAGCAGGCTTCTCAAATATATACTTGATCGGATCCATTTTGGATATCAACCAAGTGGTATGATTCAACATATACTGACGCAGACGCTTAGCAGCCCAAGCCAATGCGCAACAAGTCTTCTCAAGCATAGAATACCGAGTCTCACAATCGGTGAACTTCTTACTGAGGTAGTAAATTGCAAATTCTTTCTTTACAGTCTCATCTTGCTGACCAAGAACACAACCCATACTATCTTCGAGCACAGTCAAATACATGATCAACGGTCTTCCTTCAACAGGTGAAGACAAGATCGGAGGTTCAAGCAAATATTCTTTGATACTATCAAATGCTTTATGGCAGTCTTCGGTCCAATCACAAGACTGATCTTTCCGAAGAAGCTTGAATATAGGTGCACATGTGGCAGTCATGTGGAAAATGAATCTGGAAATATAATTCAAGCGGCCGAGAAAGCCTCTGACTTGCTTCTCAGTTTTGGGCGCAGGCATCTCTTGTATTGCTTTGACCTTGGTAGGATCAACTTCAATACCCTTCTCGCTGATAATAAAGCCCAACAACTTACCAGAACGAACACCAAAAGTACACTTATTGGGATTCAAGCGGATTTATACTTCCTCAAATGTTGGAATAGCTTCAAAAAATGCTCAACATGTTCCTCTTCATCAATTGATTTAGCAATCATGTCATCGACATAAACTTCAATCTCTTTATGCATCATATCATGAAAAAGAGTAGTCATTGCTCTCTGGTAAGTCGCACCAGCATTCTTTAGACCGAAAGGCATCACTCTATAACATAATGTTCCCCGGGGTGTAATGAATGTGGTCTTCTCCATATCTTTGGGTGCCATCTTGATCTGATTATATCTGGAAAATCCATCCATAAATGAAAAAACTTTGAATTTAGCAGTATTGTCTACCAACATATCAATGTGTGGTAGAGGGAAATCATCTTTCGGACTGGCTTTATTCAAACCTCTATAATCAACACACATGCAGACTTTTCCATCTTTCTTCAGTACAGACACAATATTGGCCACCCACTGTGGATACTCAGCTTTCACGAGAAAACCGATATCAATCTGCTTCTGAACTTCCTCTTTGATCTTCACAACCATATCAGGATGCGTTCTTCTCAACTTCTGCTTGACTGGCGGGCATTCTGGCTTCAACGACAATCTATGCTCCACAATCTCAGAATCCAACCCAGGCATGTCTTGATAGGACCAAGCAAACACATCTGAATATTCTTGAAGGAGATCAATTAACCCCTTCTTAGCATCTGGACACAGTCAAGACCCAATCTTGACTTCTTTCACATCATCTTCGGAACGCAAGTTAACTAGCTCAATCTGCTCTTTAAACGGCTGAATAATCTTTTCATCTTGCTCAAGAAGACGAGACAATTCATCACTCACTTCTACATCACTTTCCTCCTCGGCCTCAAACACAGGGAATTCAAAATTTGGAGAAGGAGAAGGATCATTGTATTCAATGGGGTTAGGAACCAACCTGCATAATGATTTGATATTTTGATTTTAGAGAAGTGAATTTGTGACCAAATATTATGCAGATGGACAATTATATTTTTTATTTATGTTTTTTGTGATTACCATTTTCAAAATAAAGCAAAAAGTAAAAACAAAACATCATAGATGTGGATGAATAGAATTAATTTTATTGATGATCAATTTAAAATGCTCAAACAATGTTCACTTCACCCTTAGGCATAGAAGAAGGATTTAAAAAATATAAAAGCAATTACTTAGATCGATGCAAAATAATAGGAATGTCAACGGCAGTCCAATTGTTGCATGTCCTTTCATGCGTTACAAAGTTGGTGCAGTCTTCCTCTTCACTATCCTCTAGCACAGCAGCTAAGTGTTATTCATTACCATGAATGAACCCTCCGCTACGAAAGTTGAGTTGCATATCTTCAGATCTAACACCTGATAAGTCTCTCTGGAACCCCAAACAAGTTCTGCCTTTGTTGTCGGAGACCTCTACCATGCGCCCCCACTGATTAACAGGACCTTCTTCTACAATCTTCTGAGCATCTTTTAATAAGGACATAGGTGTCCCAATTCTCCTCTCAGCAGCAATAGACAAGGCTTGAAATGGAGTCCCAACCTCATCCTTAGCTTCCACATACGAGAAAGATGACAGATGGCTAACCAACAGCGCCTTCTCTCCTCCCACAATCACTAGCTTGCCATTCTTGACAAATTTGAGCTTCTGGTGCCGAGTGGAGGTAACAGCCCCTGCCTCGTGAATCTATGGCCTTCCTAATAAACAACTGTAGGGCGGGTGGATATCCATTACTTGAAAAGTAATATGAAAATCACTCGGACCTATCTTGACTGGAAGGTCCACTTCACCAATAACCGTTTTGCGCGAGCCATCAAAGTCCTTGACAATCACCCCATTATATCTCATGGGAGCTCATTGGTAAGATAACTTCGACAAACTTGACTTAGGAAGCACATTGAGTGACGAACCGGTGTCAACAAACACATTTGACAAAGCATCTTCCTTACAGTTCATTGAAATATGCAAAGCCAGGTTATGATTTCTTCCCTCCTCAGGGAGTTCTTCATCACAGAAGCTCAAATTATTACATGAAGTGGTGTTAGCCACGATGTGATCGAACTGATCCACAGTAATATCTTGCTCTATGTACGCTTGTTCAAGAACTCTCTGTAGTGCTTCTCTATGGAATTTAAAAGCAGAGACAACACTGAAATATTTGAGGGAGTCTGGAGCAGTTGCTCAACTACATTGAATTCAATCCTTTTGATCAATCGGAGTACCCCATCATCATCATTGACTTTCAAATTGCTGGATTCACCAGACTTATCTTTTGAACAACCAACTGGTTCTGCATTAGGTACCTCCATCTTCTTACCAACCACTGTTTCCTCTAGGACCACTGGCCCAAACATTCGACCACCGCGGGTCACCTTCGTAACATCAACAATGCTCACTACTGAACTAGTCGTAGGTAATGGGACCTCTTGACCATTCTTCATCATCGTAGCATTATACTGGTACGGTACAGCCTTATCAAATGAATACGGGACTGGGCCCGCTAACCGTATTACCAACGGCGATATTGATCTTTGACTGACATTCTTGTTGTTGCTGCTATCATACTGAATTACCAACCTCTCTTGTTGCTTGAAAACGGGTACTATGACATTGACGTCGTCATCTACATGACGGGATTGAACAATCTAGATCATGCCTTCATCCATCAGACGTTGGATATCCCTTTTCACCACATCACACCCTCTTGGGTTCACGCTACAAACAACACAACCATCATGGTCATGTTCACAGTCACTCACCAAACAGATATCTTTGTGCATCTGAACCAAAGATCTTCGGATAAACCGGACATCAAAAACCTTGAATTCACCAGGACATCCGTCCACCATATTCACTGAAGAGTTCCCATGAGCGGGCAAAGGGTTAGCTTTCACATTTGCCGCGCGGTCCTCAAAGGACATCATACCACTCTTCATAAGCTTTTGAACCTCATACTTCAATGGATAACAATTTACAATATCATGCCCAGGTGCACCCTGATGAAAAGCACAACGAAGCTCAAGTTTATACCACCAGGGAAGTGGTTTTGGGATCTGCGGTGGGTTCCTCGATTGAATCAAGTTCTTGAGAACCAACGAGGGATACAAATCTGCGTATGACATCAGAATCGGGTCAAAAGAGACCTTCTTCCTCTCAAAGTTCTGCTGATGATGATTGTTGGTATTGTTGTTGTTGTAGGTGTTCGTTTTTTGTTGCGGTTGTTGTTGTTGACGTTGATTTTGTGGTTGTTGTTGAATTGGTGTTGTTTGTTGATTAGAAAATACCGGAATTACGGAAGATACTTGATGATGATGATGTTTACGGGGTGGTGGATTTCTTCTGATCTGAGGCCTCCTCTGCCTCCCACTAGAAATTGCATTTGTCTCGTTGTCCTTCTTCTTGCTAAAACCATTATCATACCTCTTACTCATTGACGCCTCATCTCTTGACAAACGTCCTTCACGGACCCTTTCTTCAAGTCTCATCCCCATATTTACCATTTCGGTAAAATTACTGGGGGCACTAGCGATCATTCGTTCATAGTAAAATGAACCCATGGTTTTCAAGAAGATCTTTGTCATCTCTTTCTCCTCCAAAGAAGGAGTGATCTGGGCAGCCAACTCCCTCCATCTTTGAGCATACTCTTTGAATGTCTCCTTGTCTTTCTGAGACATAGACCTCAACTGGTCTCTATCCGGCATCATGTCCACATTGTATTTATATTGCTTCACAAAAGCCTCTCCCAAGTCGTTGAAAGTGCGGATGCTTGCACTATCCAACCCCATATACCAATGGAGTACAACACCAGTCTGGCTATCCTGGAAGTAGTGAATAAGCAATTGGTCATTATCTGTCTGAGTTGACATCTTGCGGGAATACATCATAAGATGACTGAGCGGACAAGAGTTCCCCTTATATTTTTCAAATTTAGGCACTTTGAACTTCACCGGGATTTTGACATTGGGTACCAAACACAACTCGACATCACTCTTTCCAAACAGATTCTTACCTCTCAGCGTCTTCAATTCCTTGCGCAGCTCAAGAAATTGGTCTTTCATTTCGTCCATCTTCTCATAGACGTCTGGGCCCTCATATGGCTCAGAATGATAGATGGTGTCATCTACGTGAGGCAAAGTGTGCACAACTGGAGGTGGCACAGACATGACGGGGCTAGATGCCGGTATGGAAGCAAATGTAGGCGCAAAGCCTTCTGGCACAAAATTGGGCGGCATTCCCCACGGGAATTCGGCAGGCATATTCAGCGGGAAGTGGGCGGTAGCAGCAGGCATGGTAGAGACAACCACTTTTGAAGTAACAGTCCTCGCGGGAGGAGTTGCAGGCGTTAGAGAAGCTTGACTTTGAGCAGCAAGAACTGACTCCATCATGGCAGTCAGTCGGGCGATCTCGTCCTTCAGCTCTCTGTTCTCTTGCTCTAGATGCCCCATAATTCTCAGATGATTGGCTCTGGTATTGTACCGGTGAGTCAGCTTGGCTAAAGCACAGAAGAAACACCAATCAGACACCTGGCAAAAACCTGTTTATGCAAATGATGCATAAAATGCAATGCTTGATTATTTTTATTTCCAAAGAACTTATTATATCATTTGCAAATATATAATATTTAAATGTCAATTGCAACAATTTGATATGACCAGAAATCTCTTTTTATTTATATAAATTGGAAGGATTACATTGAGTACAATTTCAGAAACCAAAATAAAAAGATACAAGAGAAAAGGAGACTAGTCATCCTAAGGATCCCTAACAACAATGTTGGAAGATCTGGCTGAAGGCGCGTACTTCCTTTTAATGCGACGAATCTCAGTCTCAAAAGAAGCCTTCATCCGAGTCTTCTCGAGGACAAGATGGTCAACAATCTTCTTCCAAGCAACGGAAGGTTGAGGCATGCTAGAAAATGAAACCTCTGGCTCTCTCTGTCTCTTCGTTACTCGGTCTTCAAGTAGCTCAATCAGTGCATCTTTGTCCTTAGACTCCAATTGCAACTCTTCATGCTTCTTTCTCAAAGCACAAAAACGCTCTTCCCACATATCCTTCTCTTGCTTCATGTTGATGAGCGCACCTTCCAACTCCTCTACATCTTGGTTAGGGAGAGTTAATGGCTCAACCACAACCATAGATATAGGTCTTTCGCTAGGATAAGGCATCTTCAACTCCATAGCTCTCTTCTTCACCCAAAAAGTGTAAGCTTCCAAAGCTACACAATTGCGTGGACCAAGCTCGGATCTTCCTTTCCTATGCACATTATGCCAAGCACGCACAATCTTTTGCTTCAAATGTTGGGGATCTTTACCCTCTTGATAGAAAATACCTTCTAACAACATGTTATTAGGTTTGTCTCTCAAGGGGAACCCAAGTTGACGACGAGCCAAAGTAAGGTTGTAGTTAATTCCTCCTTGTGTACCAATGAGAGGCACATTAGAGAATTCACCACAACTATCAATAATCTCCAAGCTGTTTAAGGACGAATCATACCAAACTATATCATCATTAGTGAGAGACATAAGTCTCTGAGACCACCTTAGACATTGTTTGTTCTCCATAAAAGTATGCGTCTGAGGCAAGTGAGAAATAAACCACTTGTACAGAAGAGGAATGCAACAGAAAATCGTTCCACCACCTTTAGAATTCCTTAGATGCAAAGAGAAATACATATCACCCAACAAAGTAGGCACATGATTCCCAATCAAGAAAAGTCTAATAGCGTTAACGTCAACAAAACCGTCAATGTTAGGGAACAAAGCTAATCCATAGATGAGCAACACAAAGATATCTTCAAAAGCATCCACACTACCAGCTTGAGCAAAAGTAGTGGCTTCCTTGATGAGGAAAACAGATGGCAACCCAAATAATCCTTCTTTCTTCACCCAATGAGCCTCTATCTCAGACTTCTTCAAGTGAAGAGCTTCAACAATAATATTAGATCGGGGAATCTCCTCCAATCCACTAAAAGGCACTCTACTAGAAACAGGTATCCCCAAAAGATGAGAATACTCCTCCAAGGTAGGCACAAGCTGAAAATCCGGGAAAGTGAAACAATGGTAGAGAGGATCATATAACTGCACCAATACACTCAAAAGTCCTTCAACTACATCAACAGACAAGATGGACAGAAGCTTCCCATGACGTTGTTTGAAATCCAAGGGATCTAATACAATAGATGCTAGCTTCCTTAACTCTTTCAAATCTGGACATCTGAAACTGTACTTCTTAGTGTTCCATCATCCACAATCCATGGTCTGAAAATATTTGCAAATGATACCTTAGTTCCTTGAAATTTTCGTGTGATGAATGTTATGATGCGCATGAATGCATGAATGCAACAATCACAAATAAGGGATCACACACAAGGCAAACAAAGGTCAAGGGATGAATCAAGTCATTGTCAAGATCAATCATCCATTTTGGTGGATTATGGCTTTCACCTTATCAACACCCAAGTTCCATTGATATTGACAAGACTTGATTGGATCAACCAAGAATCACGGGTTTGTTTCAAGTCACGAGCATGGAGTTTGGGTAAGAACCATCCCAAAGGAGTGAACTAAGGATAAAAAATATGTAGATCATGTTCTAAAAAGTTACCAGAGTCTTAATTCCATCTATCGGATATTACAAGTTAAGATGGCTGACTCATCGACCCATAATATTCTCAAGAGAAACTCGTCTGAATGTAGTATCGTGTAACAACTGTTATCAAGTCTAAACCTGAACAGTTTCTGCACTACGTCCTAAATAGGCCAAAATGGGTTAAATGCTCTAAGGTCCTCAGCTTCTCGGACCCAATTAGAGATATTAATGCCTAACCACAAATACTTGTGTGACATCTCCAAATCCAAAGGAGTCTCCACTAAGCGGATGGATCTCAAGCCAACTTGTTAAGGACTACTCCACACAAGTCGAACATGACTATACCATCCTCCTATCTTAATTGCACTCAAGTTCGAGTTAGAACTTGTCTCACCACTCACAGATCACCAAGCACAACAAGCAGATGATATCACACATACATATATACAAACATCACATATATACAAATATATTCACACAAAAAGTAGGCTAAACCCACAAGAGACTACTCCCCAGCAGAGTCGCCACTTAATTTCTGTAGCGAGAAATTCATGATCATCAAACTATTTACAAGCTAGAGATCAATTAACAAGAGTCGCCACCGCGCTTTTATTATTTACAAGGGAAAAGAGAAAAAGTACGAACAACCCCCCCCCCCCCCCCCCAAAAAAAAAAAAAGAAGTTTTCAAATAAAAACTAATAAAAATCAGAGATCACAGGGAAAGGGGTTGGTTACACATAGGGAAGGTGTTAGCACCCAAAGTGTCCTAGGTACTCCTAGGGAGCCCTTTTTATGTGCATATGTATTTTTGTACAAAGTGATGTTAACAAACAAATAGAATGGGGGGATGAGAAAAAAATTCATTAATTATATTTTTGTGTTTAACAAGACCTTCGGTCTTGTACCTACGTACCAACATAAAAATGAGGGATCAAAACCTCATAGTTCGTGATACAAATTTCAAAATGGATGCATTGCTTTTAACAAAAATTAAGTTTGAAAGGCACAAAGGCCTAAAATGGTTTAAATGAGTTAGTTCTTTTTGGCTTTTTGAAAGTTTAAGTCAAGTATAGTTAAGTCTATTTACAATTTTGATTTAAGAAAAGAAGTTTGAAAATTCAATGGCATAAGGCCAAACTTTCTCTCTTTTTTGTAAAAGTGGTCAAAGTTTAGAACATATGTAGTTCACACAAAGAAGGTTTTTAAAAAAAATGGAGGGAGAGATTTTTAAATTAAAGAAATGGGGAGAAGATGAAGAGACTATCCTATGTACAAAAATTAAAAGTTTAGAGTTGAAAAGATCTGACCAAATGGGTAGCAATCCAATAGACAAAAATGTCAATAGAAACCCAGAATTTCCTTGGACTTTTAGAATAAAGCAACACACAAATGCACAATTATATCATCTTGAAGAGCAAGGCATCAAATAAAGATGGCCTCATCTAAACTTATCCATTCCATGATTCTCTCCAAAATAGCCCATGTAACAGATGAATCCCACAAGTCACGGGTTCAAAATAACAACTTCACAGTGATCATGTTGCAGATGAATCTTAGAGAGATCTTCAAAGATGTATCAGATGAAGTTCAAATGGCAAGCACTTGGTTCTTCAACAAGTTGGCATTGACCAAGTCCTTTAGCTTAAGGAAGTTGCCTAGATTCTAAGTCCATTTGTCCAAGATCAAACCAACAGTCCACTCAAAAGTTTTTTAGTGTTTTTATGATTATTATGTACATTAATGGTCAAAGGCCACACAAATAAACAAAGTAACACAAACAAAATATATCACACAATATGGTCCAAATGGACAAAGTGAAAATTACATTAACATAAACAATTAGAATGATATGTACAATGGCAAATGAAATAAAGTGCTAAAAGTAAATTGCATTAAAGTAAAAGCTTGAAATTAAAAGTCAATAGTTAGTAGGTTAGAGGTTAGTTTTGTTTTGCTTTTGCTTTTCAAGACATTCTTTGGAGAACACTCAACCCACTTATCACAAGCATGGATCCTTGAACCAAAACGTCTTCCAAAGGAATGAAAGAAGGCCAAGTTTCCACACAATACCATGAAAGAGGGGAGACTTACAATCTCACTAACTAGAATGCTTATGCCTTTTGTGTCACAAATTTAATGTTATGTTAAGCAATCGTAATTGGACTTATGTAAAAGTCACAACTATTTGAGGCAGGGCAATAGAATTTTTGGTGTTAATGCATGTTAGAGGCATAGTATAATGGACTATGCTCATGAAACATACCACACACAAAAAAGAATATGCAAAAGGTGTGGCCTAATCTCATCCATACTATGTCAATTTTTCAATCAACTAGCATTAGGACTTTGAGATGTCATAGGCCAAATGAAATGAATGAATTAAGAAGAGGAATGAGATGAAGTGGGAAGGGGATGAATGAAATCACAAATTGGTAAAAGGAGGACTTTTACTAAACTAATATCATTCATTCATTTTGGGAGATGGAATGTACATTCCATCAATCCCCTAAATCCAATGATATTAACTTGACAAAGTCAAATCAACCTTGACCAAGGTCCAACAACAATAAGCAAACTCAATCAAGTCAATACAAATGGTCAACAAAATTTAATTGGCATTATTCAATTAAAAATAATAAAATAATGCATTTAAATCAAATATGTTTTGTCCAATTCCTAAAATCTCATCAAAACACCAAAGAAATAGCCATGAGATTTATCATAGGTCAAACAAGGTCAAAGGACCTTGGAGAAAAAATTTCATAATTTTTGGACATTTAAAAATATTTTTAAGCAATTAAAAACAAATACAAAATCAATTAATTCATGAAAAATATTAATAATGATCCAAAAAATAATTTTAAGTCAGAATATGAAAGAGAAAAATATTTGAATTTTTTTGGTGAAAGTCTCATATTTTTTGGATCAATATTTAATTTAATATGAATTATTGAAGAAAATGCAAATAAAACAAAAATTCAGAAAATCAAAAATATGTGGACCATCAGATCTCCCTCATTAATTAAGGTGGAAGATCTTATGGTTCCTATTACGCGTTCCATATGGACTTAAGTCAACTGCGCTGCACAATTGGTATTTAAAACCAACGATCAAGATTAAAACGTGAGGGACGGATCATGTGGTTCAAGCCTTGCCAACTCATCACCGGAGCCAGAGCTCCGGTCATCTTCTCCGGTGGACCTCACCGGACTGGTCCACCATGAACCATCACCATAATGAAAAACAAGGACATGATCTTGAAGAAAAATGGCACTGATCTCGAACTTGACCTCCAATCACTCCAATTCCAAGTATATTGAGAGATATATGGAATTGAAATTTGAGGTACATGAACTGAGTTGCTTCGATTTGACCTCAAAGCAACTCAATCTTCTTGCCTACATTGGTAGGACTTCAGACAACCAAAGAATCAATATAATTGAGCAAGAATTTGAGAGAATCAAAGAGTTCAAAATTTCTGAAAATTACCTTCAATGTAGGTCTGGATTCGATGGATCTTGATCTTGCTTATGCTTGGACTCACTCCACTTACTTGCAGGAGAAGGATTGAATGGTTTAGAAGCTATGGATTCCTGGAGAATTGAATTCCAAAATAGTTGAGATTCAAGCTCAAATTCAATAGAATTTATCAGGCTTATCCTTTGAGAATTGAGGGTTTGAAATGGAGGATCAAAGTTGGTGCGACTGTGTCTGAATTCCTGAGCAATTGAAGCTCTGTTTATAGCTGAAATGGTTGATAATTGCACACTCACATTCACTTTCCAATTTTGGCAAATGGTGATACAATGGTGCGTGGGCGCGCATACGCCCATGAAATGATTGCTAGAGGTCCATAACTGAAGATCAGATGCACTAAAGTAAGCTTGGATTGCAAGGCAAATGCACATTGATGTTTGAAGTTTGATTCATGCCAAGTGATATCACCCTGTTTAAGTCATGTGCAGCCTATGTATTTCTTGTCCAAAATGAATGGATTTGAGCTCTTTGGAAAGGTGAGATCAAGAGGAACAACTTTCATGTTCAACACTTTTTCATTTGGAACTTGGAACTTAGAGAAATTAGAGGTGGAAGTTTGGAAATTTTTGACATATCAAAATTTTTCTAAGTGTCAAGTCATATGTCTCAATATTCCACCTTGATTAACTTTTTATATGAGCTTAAAATGAGAAAAGTGTCTTATTCAAAGTTGTAGCTCTCTCAAAGACCTTAAAAAATGTCACCAATTTCATGTTATTTGGATTTGAAATGATAGAGTTATGCATTTTTGAAGTTTCGAAAAATCACTTGATCAATGGTATAGGTCAAAAGTGACCTATAATGTAGCCTCATATCACATGCTCAAAAAAGTTGAATTATCTCCTACTCCAAACATCAAAGTTGAAGTAGACACATTTAGTTTGATTGTGCAACTTGGAAATATTTCATATCATAAAAATTGAGCAAGTTATGGCCTTGGGAAGTTGACTTTCAAATTAGGGTTTAGACAAAATGACCTATAATGTTTCAACATAGAAAATGATTTTCCAAGCAAAACTAGCTCTAGGTCTCAACATGAAATTTGTTGGAATGTCATTTAGAATAAGTTTGCTCTTGGAATCATTTTCATATGGGGAAAATTTTAGGAGATAGGGTCTTTGGAGACCCAGTTTTGATCAGATGAATTCATCTGGCCAACCACCATCAACCAACTTGCTAATTTCCAATTCTCTTGATTTTCTTGGCTCATGGTAGATCATATATACATAAGATGATGAATTATAAGTGTCCCTTGAGAAATTTGATCGATTGGTGAGATAGCTTGTTGGAGAAGTTACTCAAGATACCCAGTCAAACTAGGGTTTCCAAGGCAAATCACCCTCAAACTCTTGAAGAAAAATTGATCAACATAACATGTAGAGATCATTGGGACTCATATATGATGTTTATAACCATTCTTGAATCAATTCTTGGTCGTGCTCTTTGTTCATGAGGGTCTCAAACCCTGGATGAATCAATTAGATTAATGCCCTACCTACAAAAGAGTTAGACAAATGCAAAGACATATTTTTGATATTTTGGTTAGTGAAATGATAAAATACAAGTATGATATAATCACAAAGTGCTTGATGATCTCTCCCAAAACAAACCCAATGAAGGAGGGGTAAGGAGGATGCCAAGATATGATCTCAATGCTAATGCTTATGATGGAATTACATGAGGGATCTTAGGGTCAAAATTGGGGTCTTACAGGAATGTATTGGTAACACTATAGATAACCCGAAGAATGAAAGTTGCAAGACCATTGAGTTGAGAAATATAATGGTAGTTTTAAACCTAAAGGTTAATAATGAAATAAAAAGAAACAAGTGGTGGTGAGAAAAAGCTTGAAAAAAAGATAGTAGTTGAAAAAGAGGTTGAGAAAAAATCATAGGGATAAAAAAATGAATATGAGGTTAAGGGCTTACCCTTGACAAATTCATGATAGGAATTCACCTTGGAGAAGGAATAAGACATAAATCCTGAATGAACCTAACTCAAAGCTACCAGATTACATCAAACCACCCAACCCGATCTTGAAAAAGAAACCAAAGAAGGAAATGAAAGTGGGTTAATGCAAAATGTTTACGGAGATGCTGGCAAAAACACAAGTTAACATTCCATTCTATGAAGCTCTCAAACAGATGCCAGTTTATGCTAAATTCATGAAGGAGCTCTTATCGGGAAAGTGAAAATTGAAGTATGATGAGAATATCACTTTGGTGGAAGAGTGTAGTGTAATCATCCAACGAAAGCTTCCACTAAAACTCACTGATCCAGGCAGGTCCAACATTCTTTGTTCTATTTTTTCACTAACTATTTGTAATGCTTTATGTGATTTAGGAGCTAGCATTAATCTGATGCCTCTGTCTATGATGAGAAATTTAAACTGTGATGAGCCGAAACAAACTCAAATGAATCTAACGTTAGCTGATCATTCTATCACATGTCCGTACGTAGTTCTTGAACATGTACTTGTTAGAGTCGATGCTTTGTTATTTCCAGGAAATTTCATTATTCCTGATAGGCCAGAAGAATCTAAAACACCACTAATTTTAGGTAGACCATTCTTAGAAACATGTAGAGCTCTATTTGATGAAGAAAAAGGAAGCTGACTACTTGTAATAAATCTTTAGACACCTTAACTAGTAAGGTTTGAACCAAAATTTTCTCATCATTATATTGAATATGTAATAATTTTATTGAAATAATAAGTAATATTTATATTGAAATAAATATATGTATCGTTTGGATTTTAGAATTCAGGCACACTCATTCTATAACAAAGTAACTTCATGATTAAGACACCTCATTTATGTAAAAAAAAGGTCCAAAATTTATTCTCCGGATATCTTTCGGATTCCAATCTCCGAAATTGCAAGTGCGAAAACGAATTTGGTTGTCACCTTGCATGTATATCATTATTCATACTTTTCATGATCAAAACTCATTCATTTGAGAAACCCTACAAAAATATCCTTCCAGTGTCACTCACGATTTTTACTTCAAAATAACATTCTTCTCTATTTTGGCATCAAAATGAACAAAAGAAGCTGAAATTTCAGGTAAATAATGCTTTAAAGCATCTAGTATTTTAAGTTTAAATATGTATGTTGTGTCAAGATTTTGAAATCCGGATTATGTCACATTGTGTTTGAAAATTGAAATCTAGACCGCTCTAATATGAAATTTGAATTGTCTTTTATTATGATTGGTTGTAGTTATGATGCACCCTGATGTTGTCCCTGATGTTGTATCCGACACTATTTTATATGTGGATGTTAAGCGGAGTGATGCTCATGTAGATATTGTAAAATAATTTACAAATAAATAGAATTTTTCTATATGTGAACATATGCTTCAATGGATTCACATGGAGGCTACCAAATTAGGATTCAACATTGTAATAGGGAGGTCAGATTCTAGTTCTAATAGAAGACATACATTAGTGACATTGAAATGAAAAAGAAGTGGCAAGTATAAATCACTTATCCGTAATTTGAAATGCAATGACACCAGAACGAGTAAATGGGAGTGTCATATTAAGCTGCACGTGTACCTAAAGACGAATAATACATGGGCATTAAATGTGATTGTGGTGTACATAATCATGATTAATGTTAAAGTTAGTCGGTCACCCCATTGTATGTCGTATGAATTCCCAAGAGAGAAAACTTGTCTTTGACATGACATTAAACATGGTTCAACCCAAAAACATATTGTCAACTTTGAAAAGGAAAAGACTGAAAAATGTCTTAAATATTATGCAAGTGTAGAATGTTCGCTTCTAAAACAACAAGGCAAAAAGAGGTCAAAGATATGAAGTGAAACAAATGTTAAAGCTTTTGAATGATGATCATTGTATATATAGGTACAAAGTTTACGAGGATGAAAAAACTGTTCGAGATATATTTTGGGCTCATCATGATTCCATCAGGTTGTTCAATATTTTCTCAATTGTGCTAATAATTGATTCAAATATAGGACCAACAAGTACAAACTACCACTTCTAGATACTATTGGTGTTAATTTTATAAATATGTCTATTTTATTTGGATTTTCATTTTTAGAAAGTGAAAGAGAGGACAATTTTAGGTGGGCTTTGGAAGTGTGTAGGAATATGTTGAAGTACAAAGAAAACATGCCACATGTGACTGTCACCGATCACGATACCACATTGATGAACTCAATTGAAAAGGTGTTTCCTACATCATATGCTTTACTGTGTAGGTATCATATAATAAAAAAATGCGAGAGGTACACTTAAGCCCGCTGTAGGGACCAAACAAATCAAAGGTGATTATGGGAAAATCATAAAACCTAGTGTGATATTGTAAATCATAATGGATGCCTAGAAATTATAATAAATTCTTCTAGATACGAGTTATATGTCTATTATATCATACTGTTCCAAAGCATGTGTGTGGCATATTCAAATTCCTTAAAATATGTTGAAATCACAATTACATACCAGGTGAAAAATAAGATTGTTTGTACTTGGAACAATATGGTTAGAAACTATAGAAATAATACAACCAATACAATTGAATATGCTTATGCCACATTGAATAACTTATTGGAAAATAATAAAAAGGATTTGTGAGTGGGTTGGGAATCAATGAAAAAAATGATTCAAAATCAACATGAGGTCCACACATCATTTGATCGAAGCATCAAAGTATTAGAACACATATTCAAAGATAAAAATACTTATTCATATTTGGTCGACAATATATCTCGAGCGGGATTGAATTATATTTATCATAAAGCTAAGCGAGTAGATAAAACAAGTTCAGATGACTCAAAGTGTGGTTGTACACTTAAGAGGATATATGGTCTTCCGTGTGCTTGTTTAATTTCCAAAAAGATGAAACTTGATAGACCCATATGAAGCGCCGCGAAAAATATAGAGTCGCCACCAGATTTTATTTATTCCAAAGGAAAGGGAAAATAATGATAAAACCCAAATGAGAGAAAAGGCCTCGCAACCAAGAGCGGATTTGGAAGTCGTTTATGCAAGGGGAAGGTATTAGCACCCCTCACATCCATGGTACTCCATGGGAACCACTTGCTCGTACCAAATGCGTATGGATGTTTATTTATCTGTAAGTTGCTTGATATCGGGAATGAGATGAAAGGAATGAGATGAGAGAGAAAATAAGTTTTAAGTTAGTGTGCTCGCCAAGGATTTGGGCCCTTGTGCATACGTATCCTCATACGTGCAATAAGGAAGTCAGAGCTTTGTAGTTCGGCTCAAAAAATGGCATATTTGTTTGGTTGTTTTTACTGAACAATATCGATGTTTGCGCGCTACTGTTCACTTGCCTGTATACTCTGTCATGGGAGCGGAAAGTATTTGCTTATTTGTGGTAAAATGGATACGCTTGGTTCGCACTCTAGCGGTTAAACATTACTTGCTCGCACATGGAGGCTTAAGCTTCGTTCACAATAGAACGGGAGTAACACGTTCTTATCGAAAGGTTTTAAAGAGAAAACCCTAAGGAAAAAGATGATTTTATTTGTTAGGGTTAATTTTATGCATGGAGGAAAGCATTAGACACTTGGCTAGATACAATCAACAGTCTAATAGCTCGGGAGTTGAGAGGACAATGTAGTCCTAACCAATCTCTTTCATCCAAAAAGATATATGAATTGTGAAAGGAGTTTGGAAAGTCTAATCATTGGAACTTAGAGGGAGACAAGTCTCTAACCCTTGATTAAGTACAGTCAATAATTAGAGTACTTGGGAATCGAGAGGACAATGGAGTCCTAACTATTATTTTTCTTTCTCATAGCACCTAGATCTAACTTGTTTGAATCATTAGATGTTTTAAGGGGGAAAGTCAAGTGTCGGGTCCTCAGGCTAGGTACGACTGACAACCCAATTACTTGAACGTTATGTACAAACACGTACACCCCATTTGGCATTCCAATTTGTTATGAAAATGTTTTGAAAAGGAACTTGATGTTGGATCAAGCATTTGAATTTAATATGAAAAATGTGAATGAAGAATGGAGGAGAGAGATAGAACGGGGTTAAGAAGAGAATGGAGAAGAGATGTGAATAATGGATCTTGGAATGAAGGGAGAATGCTTGACGTTGGATCAAACATTTACGCTGCAATAGTGTGAGTTTTATTCGGAAAACAAACTTGACGTTGAATCAAGTACCTTTTGTTTCTTTTGAAATGCTTTGTTTATCGTTTTGTATTTTATCTTGGTTATTAACATGCATAGTAAACCATCTAGAAAGCAATAAATCTAAGCTATTACATGACTAAGGGGTGGGGGACATTTGACCCACAATGGGGGGATCCACACAATACAACATAAAGGCATGAAAGGAAAATACAATTTACAACTCATGTCCCATGCCTAAACCATACAATTGGCATGGCACTTCAAACAATACAAACTAATGAATAAAAATAAAGGGAATAACTTGGATGGTGTTTGGATCTCTCATTCACATGTCACCATAAGAAACAACAAATATGATTAGTAGGTATTAACAAAATGGAATTAAAATGCTAATTCAAATGAATGAGATGGTATGATGATAGAATGATGTGATATATTGATCATGGTGAACAACATATACCAAATTAAATTTAAATGACATTTTCAATTTAACCATTAACCACAAACAAAATATAACCAAATCAAAATGAGATCAATCATGTATATGGAAATTAACAAGGTTAACAAATCAAATTAAATTCTAAACATGGCATATTAATTGAATTAAAACAACAAAGACTTATGGGTCAACACAAACCAAAATTAATATGGAAATCTAATATTTTTTTCAATTTGGTTAAAAGGTGAACTAACAAAGTAATTAAAATCTATACACGTTAATCCTAAATCTAATCATGTACACAATGAGAATTAACCACCTTTTATTATATACAAACATGATGGCAAAACAATTAGCATGAAAATGGTAAAATAATAAAAATTTATCATGAAAGTGTAAAGAAAATAAGCAAGAAATTATCAAGAAAATAAAATATGCGCAAAACAAGGCCAGGGGTTTGATTATGGAAATGGGGGTGTGAGACTGATCCAGGCGCATGGTCCTAAGAGCCAGAGGCCCATTGGAATCAAATCATGGCATAAGGGGTGTGTTTGGGATTCAAGGATGATGGTGCATTGATGTGCTTGGGCCCAACTAATATGACCCAAAGCCAAGCAAGGCAAGGATCCAGCAAGAAAATAATTGGTCATATGGTAAATGAAGGGAAATTGAATTTCAAAACGGAATTGAAAAAAACTTGCCATCAACAGAACCAACATCTCAGGTCAACGTCACAGTTGGACCACCGCAAGCCACCATGTAGGAAGTCTCTTCTGGCGGCGGTGGCCGCCAAAATACGAATTGAAGCTATCAAAACAAACGTCTTCTTACGCCACATCTGAATCCTTAACTAATTTTACGGAACCTCAACTCAAAAACCATAACTGAACTGAAATACTTCAATAACCCTAAAACAAAATTCCTAAATTAAACGTCTCTCTCCAAGAATCAGAGCCCAAGGGATTGGGGCTTTGATTCCCCTAGCTCTCTTCTATATCATGGTAATGAAAATTTGAATGAAAGAAGGGGTTTCGAAATTTACCTTGCCAGAGGTGACGACGGTGACGACGGAGATGGAATCTCTACTTCCAGGTAATGACTCTATCTCTTTCTACTCCCTTCTTAACTCTGATTCCCTCCCTTCTCCTTCTCCTTTTCTCGATTCTGAGCGGTTGCTATTTGGAGAGTGTCGGAGGTGAGTGTCAGAGGTCGAGAGGAGTTGTCGTTCAAATGATGCAGGCGATTGAACAAGGGAGAGCTTGTGAATCAGGGATGATGAATGACGGTGATGATGAAGGTTTTGGAGATGATTGAGATTTGATTTGAGAGAGAGTGATGAAGGTGAGAGAAAATGGAGAACCGAAAAAATGATTGGGAACTGGTTCTGGCTTTATAGAAGTTGGAGTTGGTTGCAACTCAATGGGGCAGTTTAGGTCAGCTAAGGGAAACTTAGGGATTGATGAGTTTTGTAACTGATTTTTGATACAGTTATTTGGTTAGTTTTAGTTAGATTGATGAGGTGGCAGGGAATTAACAAAGTTAACTCTGTTAACTTTGGATCAAATACAAGTTAGTAGGATGTGGAATTTTCTGTTAGAATCAGTTTTTCCATTAATGATTGAAGTTGGTTATGAGTGGTGGAAAACGTTAGGGCCTATTAAGTTAGTTGGAGGAATTGGAAATTAGCTGGAGTTAGAGATTAGTGAATTCCGCAAGTTGTTGGTCGTAAGTGGCATTGGAATTTACTGTTGGTCAAAATGATGACATGCTATTTGCAGGTTTTGATTATTTATACTTGAGTGTGGGTTCGTTGATGGGGTAGGTTAATTATTCAATTGATGTGCTTTGCAAACTGCATTATTTGAATTGTTGCTACCTGGTGCATTGCTGCACACTTGTTGTTTTTGGTTTGGTATGTATGCCATATGCTAGCTTATGGTTATGTTTGGAATGTTTATGTTATGAATACCATTGCTTGATATGCCCAACTGGTTTTCTTGTGGATTATGCAGGTTGGGAAAGGTTTTGGATTCTTCAACTAGGCATCTACATGTTGCCATCCTATTGTACTGCTGGTTTTCATGTGGCTGTGCATATTGGAGATGCTCTACACAGAAGGCCTGCAAAAAGTCATACAGGTCATTGCTAACACAAATGTTGCACGAATATGTACGGTAGCTAAGGTCGGTTCCAGTTGGTTGATCGACATACAAAAGGTTTGACATCTTGTCTCAACCATACTTATTCCACACAAGGGACAAATTGTGATTAGTTTTGAAAGGGGGCCATTTTCATAAAACAAGCCTAATTCACTGCTACAACCAAGACCTCTAGTCAACTGAATCACAACAGGATATTCCTTGCGGCATGGAAATTTCGAATGGATTAATAGCCAGCATACTGACCAAAATCCTCAACGGAAACATCGTGATCATCATCGCCATTGCCAACAAGATTAGGAAACTTAAGGCACTTCTCAACGATTCTGCAACTGAGATCTGGTGAAGATGAATTTCTAGTAGTAACGACGTCGAGGTTGACTTCCGGGAATAAATTAAGGTCTCTTCTAACGTGAGGCAAATATCCACGGTGACGGTAGAACTAATTGATAAGCATAAGTAAAGGAAGAAGATTGACGTGGAAGAAAGCCCCATTTTGTACCATATGGCAGATAGATACTGCATTGTACGGACTTGTTAATATGTTACTATGTCGTGCTCTTTTGTGAAATATTATTTGCAAGAAAATATAACTGTCTACTTCTTTTCTCTATTTTTCTTGCAGGTTAGCTAGGTTCTATTAGAGGTTGGTTCGAGTTCGATTGGCGTGAAGCTGTTAGGTCTTTTGTTTTGGTCCTGCTGCCGACTCGGGTGTGGGTTCCAAGGTCACGACAATTCTGCAGGATGTTGCAGAATCCTCCAATTGGAGAGGTTTTGCATTGTTAGCTTAAATTCTGTTATTTGGTTATGAAATTCTGGTATCAGATATAAGATGTCGAAGGTAATGTCACGACACTAATATCTGGTAATACACAATGGATAAACAAAAATAGAATGGTAAAGCGAATAACACAAGCAATTGTTAACCCAGTTCGGTGCAACTCACCTACGCCTGAGGGCTACCAAGCCAGGAAGGAAATTCACTAAAATAGAATTAGTTCAAAGACTCTCCGTACACTTCATCAAGTTACAGTCTTTATCACCTAATCTCTACCCGTGCAACTTCTACCTAAGCACTCTTAGATATGAGAACCCACTCACTTCCCTTACAATCACACACCAGTGATTTTAAACAACAATCCCTTGTGAAAAGAAAATACTTTTCAATTACACACTCTTGATTTTACTTCACAGTTTCAATCAAGAAGACACACTCTTGATCTTGCTTCAAAGCTTTGATCAAGAAGACACACTCTTGATCTTGCTTCACAGCTTTGATTAAGAAGACACACACTCTTGCTTAACAGCTTTAGAGTGACAAATTACAACCACAAATCAGTCCAATTCAATCATCAATGGATGACTTGAATGACCTACAAGTCTTACGACTAAACAGACACAAACCCTAGCTCTCTCTCTGTATTTCGCTCAGTCTTGGTTGTGTGTACAAACAGGTTTTCTAAGTCCCTTTTTATAGAAGCATCCAGCTGGGCTTGGACATCTTGAAAACCCTAAGTCTATTTTCCAATCAAATCTTTTTATAACAGTTGTATAGATCTCCTTGGAAAATAAGTGAATCTGATTATAATCCATGATTGAATGCGCCAGCTAGCCATATCTTCAATCATTCAAAGATTGCCATTAATTGTGCAATCACAAAACACCAGACATTCATACTGAATGTTCTGCGTACAGGATGTCATGACATCGGGTCTGACATCCTGGAAAAATCCTGCATAATCCAATAATTCCTTTTATATCTTCCAGCAGGTACATCCATATCAGATGCCATGACATTGTGTATGTCATCTGAAACAATCTTGCATGAACATGTCTTTCATCTAAGCTCCAGCAGGTACATCCAATATCAGAAGCCTTGTCATTGTATGTGGCATTCTGAAACAATCATGCATGCACATGTTCTTGAACTCCAGCAGGTACATAGGATATCTCATGTTAAGACATCACACATGACATCTTGTGAATACTCTTTGTTTTACCAAAATTGCTGCCAATACTTAGAATCAACAAACTCCCCCCTTTGGCAAATTTTGGCCAAAACATATATCTGTCCTTTTTGTTCACAAGGCAAACTATCAGCAGTTAAACAACTTATCAGAAGTTTAAACAGCACCAGAAGCAAAACAATTACTAGTTATGGCTACTAGTAATACACACATGCACAAGGGTACTTCTCCTCCCCCTAAATCTGTGCAACAAACAACAGAATTACTAGTTATGGATGCAACTAGTAAGACGCACAAATGCATAATGCACAAGGGTACTTCTTCTCCCCCTAAATATGTGCATTCATCAAATAACAGCTACTATAACTCCAGCACCTGTACCAGCCAGAATGTCATACTGACATCTGCTTCAACATCAACACCTGTGCACCATATCAGACATCCTGTTTGACATCTGTAAACAAAACAACATTCTGTTGTAGCACCTGTGCACTTCTTTCAATAATAGTTGTCCTTCTGTCCAGCCACATCCAACTTCCACATCAGCACTTCTCCCCATTTTTAGTCAAAATTGACCAAAGGTGACCAATGAGACAAAATAAATGTCTATTAGCCTAGCAGAGAATGTTAGATCATATGTTATAACATTAAGCATGTTAAAACAAAATATTCAGGAAGTACACACCATCATTATGCATAGCTGTGATAGTTGAGACAATGAACAAATCCAAGGAACTCTTTAAGAGCCCTAAATATTATAAAACAGGCATCAAAAGGACTGCCACAAAATACAAAAACAGTACAAACATCTGCCTTCCAAACAGCACCAGCTTCCACCAAACTTTCCAGCACACCTCCCAGTCTTCAATTCAGCCAGGAACCATTAATCAGAAGAAGAAGAATCATCTTCACCTTCTTCTTCATCTTCAGAGCCATCAGAGCTTTCAGAGCTGTCACAGGATTGTGCTTTTGCATCTGAGTCCTTACCAGCTTTTTCTATCTTCTCCTTTTACAGGCTACAAATAAGAGCTTCCAAAGCTTCTTTTCTTGCTTTGGCCACATTTATACCATTCTCTAATTCCTTGCAGGTTTCTCTTAGTTGGTCAATTAGGCTCCATTGAGATGCAGGTTCCCTTCTGGCAGATGTCATGACAACATCATTGACATGACTACCCTCAAAAAGCTTATAGTGAATTGATAGAGGGGTCTTTCTCCTGCTTGGAATATCACTAGCACTTAGGATTCCTGGTTGTTGACTCAGGATGATGCCACAGATGATAGATGGGAATGCAATGGGCAACTTTACAGCATTGGTGGAGGCATGTCTGATGGTTTGATCAAACACAAACTTTCCAAAATCATAGTTTATCTTAGTTCCAATGGCATGAATGATCCTCGCAAGAGCAATGGAGATGGTAGATATGTGATTAGTAGGTACCCAATTTGCTGAACCAATCTTGTGTAAGATGGCATACTTGACAGTTAGTTTACTAGCTGATAGGTGTTTCCTACTAGGCCATTCCTTAACTTGGCCAGCTGTAATCATCCTACAGATCTCATTATCTGTGGTCTCTAGATCTACCCCTCCATCAGTTCCTCTCCCTAGGAACCTGTTGATGATGGTTGGTGAAAGTTTCACACACTTACCCCTAACAACCACTTTGCAGACTGATCGGTCACCATTTCCATTGAATTCCCGACGGTAATCCGACATATTTTCATCACCTTGGTAAGATTTATGTTTGTTTTTAGTTGCATTTGAGTCAAGTATCAAGTTTTGTTGCTTTGGTATTACATTACATTCGATTACGAGTTTAAGTCAAAAAGACCTTGTTTATGCTTCGTTTGGGTAGTGTCATTGTTCCAGGTTCAAAAGCAAGAATGGTGAAGTTCGGGACACTCTGAAGGACGAAAATATGACAGAACAGCAGGTCAACACGGCCACCCGTGTGCCACCACACGGCCGTGTTGCTGGCCAAACAGAGAAAAAGATGTAGCAGACAGCAGAAATCAACACGGCCACCCGTGTGCCACCACACGACCGTGTTGATTAAAACAGTGCATTCACACGGGTGCCCGTGTGCAGGAACACGGCCCGTGTTGTTGCTACTGTAACTGATGCGAAAATAAATAAATCATGAGGATCCACACGGCCGCCCGTGTTCCACCACACGGCCGTGTTTTTTGCACGCAGTTGGAAAACCTAATTTTTGCTATTTGAATGGGTTCTGCTCAGCAAGGGTAGTTTGGACTTTTAGCTTTGGAAAAGGTCATCTGAAGCTATAAGAAGACTTGGAAGAGAAAGAGAAAGGCACCTTTTGACAGCCGAACGACAGCATTACAGTGGAGAAGATAGCGAATACAACGGATTCGAAGACGGCGAGATTCAACGGTAGCCACCATTGAAGATCAAATTCTCCTAATTCTTTGTAATGTCTAATCTTTACTTTATGAATTCTTTAAGTACTATGAGAGGCTAAACCCCCTGATGCTAGGGGGTGGTCCTGATGTTATCGTATGTTATGAATGTGAACCAATGATTCCTTGATTACTATGTTATGTCTTTCAATTTAATTGTGTGATGTTATTATGCTTTTGTATCGGACAAATACAAATTAATCTATGACTTCCAATAACAGGACTGTGATTGGTAGGGTTTTCACACAATTGGGTTTATGAATGCATCATCTAGGACTAGTAACTTTCATAAATTACCGTAAACCTTGATATATTGTATGATTAAAACCAATGATTAATTGAATGGACATTTGAGTAAGAATTGGTAGTTTAATAGTTTCTCACTTAAGGACTTAAGTAAGAACATTCTGAGGTTAGGTGATTGAATGTATCATAGGCATTAAGGAAATCGGGATAAATTCATAACGGGCTAACTCAACCACTTACCCTAGCATCTTTTATCTTAATCAGTTATTTTTACTATCTTCGTGTCACTATTCGCAATTCCAAAACAAACCAACCATTATCTTTTTGTTTGAATAGAATCGAATTGAAATAAGTAATTCCTACGCAATCCTCGAGATCGATACTGGGAAATAAACTCCCTATTACTACATCGGTGAAAATAGTACACTTGCTATTTTTCCGATCAAGTTTTTGGCGCCGTTGCCGGGGATTGCCAAACTACATATTTTAATTTTTATTCTATCGAAATTTTGTTGTTTACCAACTAAAATTTATCTGTGACAATTTTGTGATTCAATTCTAATCGTTGTCTAACTTGTTTATGCGAGGTAAGACCTCAGCTGATTTTCATTTTGACGCAGAACCAGAGAGAACATTGCGGGCAAAGCTCAGAGAAGCTAGAAGAAAGAAACTGGCAAACTCTGACAGCGAAGAACAGGCCACACCGAGAACACCAGCTTCTGTTCACTCCGAAAAATCTGAGTCAAACACAGATTCCCATCCAGACACTGTTAATATGGCTGCAGACCCACCTCCACCAGAAAGACTTTTAGGTGACTATGGTAGACAGAATAATCCAGCAGTGCGGTTGACCATTGTGAATCAACCTGTTAATGTTGCTCACTTCCAGTTGCACCCGTCTACTATCCGCCAGTTAGAAAGCAAACCTTTTGCGGGAAAGATCAATGAGGATGCAAACAAGCATCTGCAGAGGTTTCTGACTATGACTACATCATTGAAAATTGATGGGCATTCTGAGGAAGCAAAGAGATTGGTCATGTTTCCATTCACGTTATCTGAGGACGCTGAGGAATGGTTTTATTCCCTACCTGCAGGAAGCATTACTACATGGCAACAAATGGAAACAGCATTCTTGAATGAGTATTTTCCTGCTTCTGTGTATATCCGTAAGAGGTATGACATTGTGAATTTTAAACAGAAAGAAGGAGAGACACTTGGAGATGCCTACAAAAGATTCAAAAGATGTTTAGTTGCATGTCCTACACATAATCTGGATGAAACTGAACAAATGCAGAATTTTGTGAATGGGCTGAAGATGAGAACTAAGCAACTCATTGATACAGCTGCTGGTGGCTCGTCTAATTTTTCTACAGCAACCGGTATCAAAAAAATCATCGAAGCTATTGCAGCAAATGAGCATTTGGAATTGTATGACCGTACTGTAAATCAGCCGGAGGGAAAAATTGACTTGAAATTAGCAAATCAGGTAGTGAAAATGGAAGACCAGATTGCTGCTGAGGTTGAAAGGAGATTGAAAGCTATGAACTTAGGTACCCAGACTGTTGCTCAAATTCAGCCGGTTCCGACCATGATTTGTGAAATTTGTAGTGGACCACACTTTGCCATGCATTGTGTTGCAACCGCAGAACAAGTGCAAGCTATAAATTACCTGAGGCAGAATAATCCCTATTCAAATACATATAATCCGGGGTGGAAAAATCATCCTAATTTCTCTTGGAAAGATCAGCAAGGTAATGTTCAGAAGCAAGAACCTCCACAACAACAATATCAGCCGCAACAACAACAGTATCAGCAACAAGTACCAAAGAAAGCGGATTGGGAGATTGCTATAGAAAAAATGGCAGCTCACAACATCCAATTCCAGGAAGAAACTCGAAATAATCAAAAGAACACCACAGCCTCAATAAAAAATCTGGAGATTCAGATGGGTCAAATTGCCCAACAGTTAGCGTTAAATTCCCATGCACCTGGCACGCTTCCTAGTGGGACAATTGTTAACCCCCGTGATCAAAGTCACATTAAAGCTGTGGTCACCAGAAAAGGAAAGGCTAAGGAACCACAAGTTGACGAGCAGGTTGAAGAAGAGGGATTGTTGGAAGTTGACTTAGAGATTAGAGAAGAGCCAAAACAGACTGAAGAAGTGTTAGGCGAGTCGACAAGCCAGCAAGAGAAACAAAAACCAAAAGTCATTCTCCCTTTTCCGACAAGAACAAAGAAGAAAGATCTCCATGAAAAAAACTTTGA